>NC_034198.2:32639801-32787301 GCF_002021735.2 Oncorhynchus kisutch | reverse complement strand
TTTAGGAGTTATGGTTAATTAAAGAGCTATTGAAATGAGAAAAATGAGATTTGTCACTATGTTGACGGTCCCTAAGGAAAGGAAAACTACAGGCGAATACCCGTTTAATATCCAACCTGAATCTGTATTTACCTTGGTAACATACATACCATGGGTCGAAAACCATTGATTGAGCTATGTGAAAACATCTGAACAATATACCAAGAAACTGGATGCAGAGTTCTCAAATTTGAACTTTCCTTACAAAATAGAGGCTGTGAGTACAAAATGGCGATCAATATAATTCAAATCGAAACATTAAGAATTCCATAATAAGTACCCAAAGAAGTACCCAAATTATTAGTGACAGAATAACAATTGTCTTAGGGTCCGATTCTGACCTCGAAATTAAGCATGAGAATGGCATGATATTCACCCACTATTTGTTTGGGGTGGAGATCTAATAAATGAAGGTGTAGCAGAGATGTATTCTGACCTTGACTTAATTCCCTGATAATTCCACCACCTTTACGTGTGAGCAAACCAGGAATAAGGTCTACGAGCAAACCAGGAATAAGGTCTACGAGCAAACCATGAATAAGGTCTACGAGCAAACCAGGAAAAAGGTCTACGAGCAAACCAGGAATAAGGTCTACGAGCAAACCAGGAATAAGGTCTACGAGCAAACCATGAATAAGGTCTACGAGCAAACCAGGAAAAAGGTCTACGAGCAAACCAGGAATAAGGTCTACGAGCAAACCAGGAATAAGGTCTACGAGCAAACCATGAATAAGGTCTACGAGCAAACCAGGAAAAAGGTCTACGAGCAAACCAGGAATAAGGTCTACGAGCAAACCAGGAATAAGGTCTACGAGCAATCCAGGAATAAGGTCTACGAGCAAACCAGGAAAAAG
Organism: Oncorhynchus kisutch; assembly: GCF_002021735.2. Classification (NCBI taxonomy): domain Eukaryota; kingdom Metazoa; phylum Chordata; class Actinopteri; order Salmoniformes; family Salmonidae; genus Oncorhynchus; species Oncorhynchus kisutch. The sequence goes on along the minus strand of NC_034198.2, from coordinate 32,786,408 downwards.
GTCTAGCGAACCTACCGGTTCCAAGTAGAAAAAGCATCTACTTATTTTTGTTCCAATAGAAATAACACCACTCTCTTTACACTGTAATTTACAACTTGATAAGAGCTAGGTAAATGAGTCATCTGTTTGGATAAGGGAATTGTAAATATAAATGACACTTGTTTTACAAATGTATTAAGAGCGTGCATTTAGCCACACCTGCAGAGTGCGTTACGCGACTGAATAAGGTAAGTCTGAATACCAAATACTGAGTAGTGCGTAAGAAAGCCATACATTCCTATGTCGGAATCGGGCCCTTATTTAGAAATTGAACAAACAATGTTATTTAAAAAAAAATCTTATGGAGAACATCTCAGACGGTGGTTTATCCAGCAAGAGATTTACCTTTTCAGTTATCGTTTCAATGACCTGCTTTCCAAATGCAAATACTATTTTCTACATCGCAATAATCTTCAGTATGAAAGGGTGAGTCTTTATATTGTTGTTGGGAGGGAAATACACATTTTACTCGCAAATGTGAGCAAAACACCTCTGACACCAATATAATGACGGGAATTGGCATAACCAAGCAATTGCAACAAGTGTTTGCGCTTGTGCAAAATTGATTTGATTTGTATTCAAAAACATTTAAAAAGTAACAGGTGTAAACTTTGCTAAGTGTACATTCTCAGTAAATCGGGGGTATATATTCATTAGTCCAATATAAACTCTGGATTTCGCTTGGAGTAAACAGTTTCTGAAGCAAAACGTTTTGCAACAGAATCCGAATAATGAATACACCCTTGGTCATGACGCTGTTTGGACATTCTATATTTATGGTATTGTTTCAGACCTGCCAGCAGATGGTGCTGTCAGCTCGCAATAGTATACCTGTCTGAAATTGTCTGCTGTGAGGGGGGTTGTTTTTGCAATGAGTCTGTTTGAAGTGTAATCTCATTATTTTACTTCAAAGGTGCATTTCACAAGATTTGTTGCAGCTAATTGCGATAAATTAATACTTGTAAAAGATAAATCAATTGAACTTGAATGGGATGAATTTACAGTAGTGTATAGAACATTTTAGTTTTCGTTTTATTTGACAGGACCATTGAGTGAACACTGTTTTTAGTAATGCAATAAGGCAACGAGGGAGGTGACCTCCACCCACCCCAATTACTCTTGGCGGTTAGTTGTCAACTAAAATAGATTTTTGCACTGTGAAAGGCCAGGAGAAGGGGTTGATCACCTGCATGCCCAGAAGGACATCGGTAAAACATTTTCCCAAACAGTCCCTGGATACAATTATTTGAGTGGCAGGTGGTGAAGCGTTTGTTATGGCCGCAGGTTCTACATAGCTGGCAGCCGTTCTTTGTTAACGGTTATGACTTGGAGCTGGGCGGCAGGGTTCTAACTGTCTACCCTTAAGGTTAACTGTGTTTACCTCTAATTAGTGTTAACACCTGATGTTCTGTGATTTATAAAGGCTCTGATGCATTCCGGGTCTTCAGTGTAAGATATCCCACAATGGTCAAAACTGACTGAACCTGGGAGGGACTAATGAGTATGACCCAGTTCTTCACAATCACTCACCTTACCATGTGTTTACACCTTACTTTATTGATTTAGACACATACCAGTCAGATAGGTCATCGACAGACCAGGGACACCTACCCGTCAGACAGTGTGCCCCCAGTCTGTCGATGATCTACAATGTCTTTCATTTGTTTAGGCCTAAGAGGACACGATTGATGGGCAAGTGTACTGTACAGTCTTCATCTCACTTCTGCGAATGCAACAACATTACATTGTTAGCGATACAGTCAAGTGTCTATGTGTCTTTCTGTCAATGAATGCCTACCACCTTTTTTCTAATGTCTAGATGAGTGTTGAGGAGAAGAAGAACCTGATGGACAAACTCATTAACTCAAGCTTTGCTATCAGCACGATCACGCTTGAAGACCAAGACTTCTACAAAGTGAGTTATACATTTTTTTTTTGTATTATTTTCTACATTTTCTATTTTCTTTTTTTAATGCCAAATAATGGGAAACCGTATGAAAGAACTACTACATGGCATGTAACCTGTATGTAATGTGAGGACTATGGCATGTAATGTGAGGACTATGACATGTAACCTGTATGTAATGTGAGGACTATGACATGTAACCTGTATGTAATGTGAGGACTATGGCATGTAACCTGTATGTAATGTGAGGACTATGGCATGTAACCTGTATGTAATGTGAGGACTATGGCATGTAACCTGTATGTAATGTGAGGACTATGGCATGTAACCTGTATGTAATGTGAGGACTATGACATGTAACCTGTATGTAATGTGAATGACTATGGCATGTAACCTGTATGTAATGTGAGGACTATGACATGTAACCTGTATGTAATGTGAGGACTATGGCATGTAACCTGTATGTAATGTGAGGACTATGGCATGTAACCTGTATGTAATGTGAGGACTATGGCATGTAACCTGTATGTAATGTGAGGACTATGGCATGTAACCTGTATGTAATGTGAGGACTATGGCATGTAACCTGTATGTAATGTGAGGACTATGACATGTAACCTGTATTTAATGTGAGGACTATGACATGTAACCTGTATGTAATGTGAGGACTATGGCATGTAACCTGTATGTAATGTGAGGACTATGGCATGTAATGTGAGGACTATGACATGTAACCTGTATCTAATGTGAGGACTATGGCATGTAACCTGTATGTAATGTGAGGACTATGGCATGTCATGTGAGGACTATGACATGTAACCTGTATGTAATGTGATGACTATGGCATGTAACCTGTATGTAATGTGAGGACTATGGCATGTAATGTGAGGACTATGACATGTAACCTGTATGTAATGTGAGGACTATGGCATGTAACCTGTATGTAATGTGAGGACTATGACATGTAACCTGTATGTAATGTGATGACTATGGCATGTAACCTGTATGTAATGTGAGGACTATGACATGTAACCTGTATGTAATGTGAGGACTATGGCATGTAACCTGTATGTAATGTGAGGACTATGGCATGTAACCTGTATGTAATGTGAGGACTATGGCATGTAACCTGTATGTAATGTGAGGACTATGGCATGTAACCTGTATGTAATGTGAGGACTATGGCATGTAACCTGTATATAATGTGAGGACTATGGCATGTAACTTGTATGTAATGTGAGGACTATGACATGTAACCTGTATGTAATGTGAGGACTATGGCATGTAACCTGTACGTAATGTGAGGACTATGACATGTAACCTGTATGTAATGTGAGGACTATGACATGTAACTTGTATGTAATGTGAGGACTATGACATGTAACCTGTATGTAATGTGAGGACTATGGCATGTAACCTGTATGTAATGTGAGGACTATGACATGTAATGTGCGGACTATGACATGTAACCTGTATGTAATGTGCGGACTATGACATGTAACCTGTATGTAATGTGAGGACTATGGCATGTAATGTGAGGACTATGACATGTAACCTGTATGTAATGTGAGGACTATGGCATGTAACTTGTATGTAATGTGAGGACTATGGCATGTAATGTGAGGACTATGACATGTAACCTGTATGTAATGTGAGGACTATGGTATGTAACCTGTATGTAATGTGAGGACTATGACATGTAACCTGTATGTAATGTGAGGACTATGGCATGTAACCTGTATGTAATGTGAGGACTATGGCATGTAATGTGAGGACTATGACATGTAACCTGTATGTAATGTGAGGACTATGGCATGTAACTTGTATGTAATGTGAGGACTATGGCATGTAATGTGAGGACTATGACATTTAACCTGTATGTAATGTGAGGACTATGGTATGTAACCTGTATGTAATGTGAGGACTATGACATGTAACCTGTATGTAATGTGAGGACTATGGCATGTAACCTGTATATAATGTGAGGACTATGGCATGTAACATGTATGTAATGTGAGGACAATGACATGTAACCTGTATATAATGTGAGGACTATGGCATGTAACCTGTATGTAATGTGAGGACTATGACATGTAACCTGTATATAATGTGAGGACTATGGCATGTAACCTGTATGTAATGTGAGGACTATGGCATGTAATGTGAGGACTATGGCATGTAACCTGTATGTAATGTGAGGACTATGGCATGTAACCTGTATGTAATGTGAGGACTATGGCATGTAACCTGTATATAATGTGAGGACTATGGCATGTAACATGTATGTAATGTGAGGACTATGGTATGTAATGTGAGGACTATGGCATGTAACCTGTATGTAATGTGAGGACTATGGCATGTAACTTGTATGTAATGTGAGGACTATGACATGTAACCTGTATATAATGTGAGGACTATGACATGTAACCTGTATGTAATGTGAGGACTATGGCATGTAACCTGTATGTAATGTGAGGACTATGGCATGTCATGTGAGGACTATGACATGTAACCTGTATGTAATGTGAGGACTATGGCATGTAACCTGTATGTAATGTGAGGACTATGGCATGTCATGTGAGGACTATGACATGTAACCTGTATGTAATGTGATGACTATGGCATGTAACCTGTATGTAATGTGAGGACTATGGCATGTAATGTGAGGACTATGACATGTAACCTGTATGTAATGTGAGGACTATGGCATGTAACCTGTATGTAATGTGAGGAGTATGGCATGTAATGTGAGGACTATGACATGTAACCTGTATGTAATGTGATGACTATGGCATGTAACCTGTATGTAATGTGAGGACTATGACATGTAACCTGTATGTAATGTGAGGACTATGGCAAGTAACCTGTATGTAATGTGAGGACTATGGCATGTAACCTGTATGTAATGTGAGGACTATGACATGTAACCTGTATGTAATGTGAGGACTATGGCATGTAACCTGTATGTAATGTGAGGACTATGGCATGTAACCTGTATGTAATGTGAGGACTATGGCATGTAACCTGTATGTAATGTGAGGACTATGGCATGTAACTTGTATGTAATGTGAGGACTATGACATGTAACCTGTATGTAATGTGAGGACTATGACATGTAACCTGTATGTAATGTGATGACTATGGCATGTAACCTGTATGTAATGTGAGGACTATGACATGTAACCTGTATGTAATGTGAGGACTATGGCATGTAACCTGTATGTAATGTGAGGACTATGACATGTAACCTGTATGTAATGTGATGACTATGGCATGTAACCTGTATGTAATGTGAGGACTATGACATGTAACCTGTATGTAATGTGAGGACTATGGCATGTAACCTGTATGTAATGTGAGGACTATGGCATGTAACCTGTATGTAATGTGAGGACTATGGCATGTAACCTGTATGTAATGTGAGGACTATGGCATGTAACCTGTATGTAATGTGAGGACTATGGCATGTAACCTGTATATAATGTGAGGACTATGGCATGTAACTTGTATGTAATGTGAGGACTATGACATGTAACCTGTATGTAATGTGAGGACTATGGCATGTAACCTGTACGTAATGTGAGGACTATGACATGTAACCTGTATGTAATGTGAGGACTATGACATGTAACTTGTATGTAATGTGAGGACTATGACATGTAACCTGTATGTAATGTGAGGACTATGGCATGTAACCTGTATGTAATGTGAGGACTATGACATGTAATGTGCGGACTATGACATGTAACCTGTATGTAATGTGCGGACTATGACATGTAACCTGTATGTAATGTGAGGACTATGGCATGTAATGTGAGGACTATGACATGTAACCTGTATGTAATGTGAGGACTATGGCATGTAACTTGTATGTAATGTGAGGACTATGGCATGTAATGTGAGGACTATGACATGTAACCTGTATGTAATGTGAGGACTATGGTATGTAACCTGTATGTAATGTGAGGACTATGACATGTAACCTGTATGTAATGTGAGGACTATGGCATGTAACCTGTATGTAATGTGAGGACTATGGCATGTAATGTGAGGACTATGACATGTAACCTGTATGTAATGTGAGGACTATGGCATGTAACTTGTATGTAATGTGAGGACTATGGCATGTAATGTGAGGACTATGACATTTAACCTGTATGTAATGTGAGGACTATGGTATGTAACCTGTATGTAATGTGAGGACTATGACATGTAACCTGTATGTAATGTGAGGACTATGGCATGTAACCTGTATATAATGTGAGGACTATGGCATGTAACATGTATGTAATGTGAGGACAATGACATGTAACCTGTATATAATGTGAGGACTATGGCATGTAACCTGTATGTAATGTGAGGACTATGACATGTAACCTGTATATAATGTGAGGACTATGGCATGTAACCTGTATGTAATGTGAGGACTATGGCATGTAATGTGAGGACTATGGCATGTAACCTGTATGTAATGTGAGGACTATGGCATGTAACCTGTATGTAATGTGAGGACTATGGCATGTAACCTGTATATAATGTGAGGACTATGGCATGTAACATGTATGTAATGTGAGGACTATGGTATGTAATGTGAGGACTATGGCATGTAACCTGTATGTAATGTGAGGACTATGGCATGTAACTTGTATGTAATGTGAGGACTATGACATGTAACCTGTATATAATGTGAGGACTATGACATGTAACCTGTATGTAATGTGAGGACTATGGCATGTAACCTGTATGTAATGTGAGGACTATGGCATGTCATGTGAGGACTATGACATGTAACCTGTATGTAATGTGAGGACTATGGCATGTAACCTGTATGTAATGTGAGGACTATGGCATGTCATGTGAGGACTATGACATGTAACCTGTATGTAATGTGATGACTATGGCATGTAACCTGTATGTAATGTGAGGACTATGGCATGTAATGTGAGGACTATGACATGTAACCTGTATGTAATGTGAGGACTATGGCATGTAACCTGTATGTAATGTGAGGAGTATGGCATGTAATGTGAGGACTATGACATGTAACCTGTATGTAATGTGATGACTATGGCATGTAACCTGTATGTAATGTGAGGACTATGACATGTAACCTGTATGTAATGTGAGGACTATGGCAAGTAACCTGTATGTAATGTGAGGACTATGGCATGTAACCTGTATGTAATGTGAGGACTATGACATGTAACCTGTATGTAATGTGAGGACTATGGCATGTAACCTGTATGTAATGTGAGGACTATGGCATGTAACCTGTATGTAATGTGAGGACTATGGCATGTAACCTGTATGTAATGTGAGGACTATGGCATGTAACTTGTATGTAATGTGAGGACTATGACATGTAACCTGTATGTAATGTGAGGACTATGGCATGTAACCTGTACGTAATGTGAGGACTATGACATGTAACCTGTATGTAATGTGAGGACTATGACATGTAACTTGTATGTAATGTGAGGACTATGACATGTAACCTGTATGTAATGTGAGGACTATGGCATGTAACATGTATGTAATGTGAGGACTATGGTATGTAATGTGAGGACTATGGCATGTAACCTGTATGTAATGTGAGGACTATGGCATGTAACCTGTATGTAATGTGAGGACTATGGCATGTAACCTGTATATAATGTGAGGACTATGGCATGTAACTTGTATGTAATGTGAGGACTATGACATGTAACCTGTATGTAATGTGAGGACTATGGCATGTAACCTGTATGTAATGTGAGGACTATGACATGTAACTTGTATGTAATGTGAGGACTATGACATGTAACCTGTATGTAATGTGCGGACTATGACATGTAACCTGTATGTAATGTGAGGACTATGGCATGTAATGTGAGGACTATGACATGTAACCTGTATGTAATGTGAGGACTATGGCATGTAATGTGAGGACTATGACATGTAACCTGTATGTAATGTGAGGACTATGGTATGTAACCGGTATGTAATGTGAGGACTATGACATGTAACCTGTATGTAATGTGAGGACTATGGCATGTAACCTGTATGTAATGTGAGGACTATGGCATGTAACTTGTATGTAATGTGAGGACTATGACATGTAACCTGTATATAATGTGAGGACTATGACATGTAACCTGTATGTAATGTGAGGACTATGGCATGTAACCTGTATGTAATGTGAGGACTATGGCATGTCATGTGAGGACTATGACATGTAACCTGTATGTAATGTGAGGACTATGGCATGTAACCTGTATGTAATGTGAGGACTATGGCATGTCATGTGAGGACTATGACATGTAACCTGTATGTAATGTGATGACTATGGCATGTAACCTGTATGTAATGTGAGGACTATGGCATGTAATGTGAGGACTATGACATGTAACCTGTATGTAATGTGAGGACTATGGCATGTAACCTGTATGTAATGTGAGGAGTATGGCATGTAATGTGAGGACTATGACATGTAACCTGTATGTAATGTGATGACTATGGCATGTAACCTGTATGTAATGTGAGGACTATGACATGTAACCTGTATGTAATGTGAGGACTATGGCAAGTAACCTGTATGTAATGTGAGGACTATGGCATGTAACCTGTATGTAATGTGAGGACTATGACATGTAACCTGTATGTAATGTGAGGACTATGGCATGTAACCTGTATGTAATGTGAGGACTATGGCATGTAACCTGTATGTAATGTGAGGACTATGGCATGTAACCTGTATGTAATGTGAGGACTATGGCATGTAACTTGTATGTAATGTGAGGACTATGACATGTAACCTGTATGTAATGTGAGGACTATGGCATGTAACCTGTACGTAATGTGAGGACTATGACATGTAACCTGTATGTAATGTGAGGACTATGACATGTAACTTGTATGTAATGTGAGGACTATGACATGTAACCTGTATGTAATGTGAGGACTATGGCATGTAACATGTATGTAATGTGAGGACTATGGTATGTAATGTGAGGACTATGGCATGTAACCTGTATGTAATGTGAGGACTATGGCATGTAACCTGTATGTAATGTGAGGACTATGGCATGTAACCTGTATATAATGTGAGGACTATGGCATGTAACTTGTATGTAATGTGAGGACTATGACATGTAACCTGTATGTAATGTGAGGACTATGGCATGTAACCTGTATGTAATGTGAGGACTATGACATGTAACTTGTATGTAATGTGAGGACTATGACATGTAACCTGTATGTAATGTGCGGACTATGACATGTAACCTGTATGTAATGTGAGGACTATGGCATGTAATGTGAGGACTATGACATGTAACCTGTATGTAATGTGAGGACTATGGCATGTAATGTGAGGACTATGACATGTAACCTGTATGTAATGTGAGGACTATGGTATGTAACCGGTATGTAATGTGAGGACTATGACATGTAACCTGTATGTAATGTGAGGACTATGGCATGTAACCTGTATGTAATGTGAGGACTATGACATGTAATGTGCGGACTATGGCATGTAACCTGTATGTAATGTGAGGACTATGGCATGTAACCTGTATGTAATGTGAGGACTATGGCATGTAACCTGTATATAATGTGAGGACTATGGCATGTAACATGTATGTAATGTGAGGACAATGACATGTAACCTGTATATAATGTGAGGACTATGGCATGTAACCTGTATGTAATGTGAGGACTATGACATGTAACCTGTATATAATGTGAGGACTATGGCATGTAACCTGTATGTAATGTGAGGACTATGGCATGTAATGTGAGGACTATGGCATGTAACCTGTATGTAATGTGAGGACTATGGCATGTAACCTGTATGTAATGTGAGGACTATGGCATGTAACCTGTATATAATGTGAGGACTATGGCATGTAACATGTATGTAATGTGAGGACTATGGTATGTAATGTGAGGACTATGGCATGTAACCTGTATGTAATGTGAGGACTATGGCATGTAACTTGTATGTAATGTGAGGACTATGACATGTAACCTGTATATAATGTGAGGACTATGACATGTAACCTGTATGTAATGTGAGGACTATGGCATGTAACCTGTATGTAATGTGAGGACTATGGCATGTCATGTGAGGACTATGACATGTAACCTGTATGTAATGTGAGGACTATGGCATGTAACCTGTATGTAATGTGAGGACTATGGCATGTCATGTGAGGACTATGACATGTAACCTGTATGTAATGTGATGACTATGGCATGTAACCTGTATGTAATGTGAGGACTATGGCATGTAATGTGAGGACTATGACATGTAACCTGTATGTAATGTGAGGACTATGGCATGTAACCTGTATGTAATGTGAGGAGTATGGCATGTAATGTGAGGACTATGACATGTAACCTGTATGTAATGTGATGACTATGGCATGTAACCTGTATGTAATGTGAGGACTATGACATGTAACCTGTATGTAATGTGAGGACTATGGCAAGTAACCTGTATGTAATGTGAGGACTATGGCATGTAACCTGTATGTAATGTGAGGACTATGACATGTAACCTGTATGTAATGTGAGGACTATGGCATGTAACCTGTATGTAATGTGAGGACTATGGCATGTAACCTGTATGTAATGTGAGGACTATGGCATGTAACTTGTATGTAATGTGAGGACTATGACATGTAACCTGTATGTAATGTGAGGACTATGGCATGTAACCTGTACGTAATGTGAGGACTATGACATGTAACCTGTATGTAATGTGAGGACTATGACATGTAACTTGTATGTAATGTGAGGACTATGACATGTAACCTGTATGTAATGTGAGGACTATGGCATGTAACATGTATGTAATGTGAGGACTATGGTATGTAATGTGAGGACTATGGCATGTAACCTGTATGTAATGTGAGGACTATGGCATGTAACCTGTATGTAATGTGAGGACTATGGCATGTAACCTGTATATAATGTGAGGACTATGGCATGTAACTTGTATGTAATGTGAGGACTATGACATGTAACCTGTATGTAATGTGAGGACTATGGCATGTAACCTGTATGTAATGTGAGGACTATGACATGTAACTTGTATGTAATGTGAGGACTATGACATGTAACCTGTATGTAATGTGCGGACTATGACATGTAACCTGTATGTAATGTGAGGACTATGGCATGTAATGTGAGGACTATGACATGTAACCTGTATGTAATGTGAGGACTATGGCATGTAATGTGAGGACTATGACATGTAACCTGTATGTAATGTGAGGACTATGGTATGTAACCGGTATGTAATGTGAGGACTATGACATGTAACCTGTATGTAATGTGAGGACTATGGCATGTAACCTGTATGTAATGTGAGGACTATGGCATGTAACTTGTATGTAATGTGAGGACTATGACATGTAACCTGTATATAATGTGAGGACTATGACATGTAACCTGTATGTAATGTGAGGACTATGGCATGTAACCTGTATGTAATGTGAGGACTATGGCATGTCATGTGAGGACTATGACATGTAACCTGTATGTAATGTGAGGACTATGGCATGTAACCTGTATGTAATGTGAGGACTATGGCATGTCATGTGAGGACTATGACATGTAACCTGTATGTAATGTGATGACTATGGCATGTAACCTGTATGTAATGTGAGGACTATGGCATGTAATGTGAGGACTATGACATGTAACCTGTATGTAATGTGAGGACTATGGCATGTAACCTGTATGTAATGTGAGGAGTATGGCATGTAATGTGAGGACTATGACATGTAACCTGTATGTAATGTGATGACTATGGCATGTAACCTGTATGTAATGTGAGGGACTATGACATGTAACCTGTATGTAATGTGAGGACTATGGCAAGTAACCTGTATGTAATGTGAGGACTATGGCATGTAACCTGTATGTAATGTGAGGACTATGACATGTAACTTGTATGTAATGTGAGGACTATGACATGTAACCTGTATGTAATGTGCGGACTATGACATGTAACCTGTATGTAATGTGAGGACTATGGCATGTAATGTGAGGACTATGACATGTAACCTGTATGTAATGTGAGGACTATGGCATGTAATGTGAGGACTATGACATGTAACCTGTATGTAATGTGAGGACTATGGTATGTAACCGGTATGTAATGTGAGGACTATGACATGTAACCTGTATGTAATGTGAGGACTATGGCATGTAACCTGTATGTAATGTGAGGACTATGACATGTAATGTGCGGACTATGGCATGTAACCTGTATGTAATGTGAGGACTATGGCATGTAACCTGTATGTAATGTGAGGACTATGGCATGTAACCTGTATATAATGTGAGGACTATGGCATGTAACATGTATGTAATGTGAGGACAATGACATGTAACCTGTATATAATGTGAGGACTATGGCATGTAACCTGTATGTAATGTGAGGACTATGACATGTAACCTGTATATAATGTGAGGACTATGGCATGTAACCTGTATGTAATGTGAGGACTATGGCATGTAATGTGAGGACTATGGCATGTAACCTGTATGTAATGTGAGGACTATGGCATGTAACCTGTATATAATGTGAGGACTATGGCATGTAACATGTATGTAATGTGAGGACTATGGTATGTAACATGTATGTAATGTGAGGACTATGGTATGTAATGTGAGGACTATGGCATGTAACCTGTATGTAATGTGAGGACTATGGCATGTAACCTGTATATAATGTGAGGACTATGGCATGTAACTTGTATGTAATGTGAGGACTATGACATGTAACCTGTATTTAATGTGAGGACTATGACATGTAACCTGTATGTAATGTGAGGACTATGGCATGTAACCTGTATGTAATGTGAGGACTATGGCATGTAATGTGAGGACTATGACATGTAACCTGTATGTAATGTGAGGACTATGGCATGTAACCTGTATGTAATGTGAGGACTATGGCATGTCATGTGAGGACTATGACATGTAACCTGTATGTAATGTGAGGACTATGGCATGTAACCTGTATGTAATGTGAGGACTATGGCATGTAACCTGTATGTAATGTGAGGACTATGGCATGTAACCTGTATGTAATGTGAGGACTATGACAAGTAACCTGTATGTAATGTGAGGACTATGGCATGTAACCTGTATGTAATGTGAGGACTATGGCATGTAACCTGTATGTAATGTGAGGACTATGGCATGTAACCTGCATGTAATGTGAGGACTATGACATGTAACCTGTATGTAATGTGAGGACTATGGCATGTAACCTGTATGTAATGTGAGGACTATGGCATGTAACCTGTATGTAATGTGAGGACTATGACATGTAACCTGTATGTAATGTGAGGACTATGGCATGTAACCTGTATGTAATGTGAGGACTATGGCATGTAACCTGTATGTAATGTGAGGACTATGACATGTAACCTGTATGTAATGTGAGGACTATGGCATGTAACCTGTATGTAATGTGAGGACTATGGCATGTAACCTGTATGTAATGTGAGGACTATGGCATGTAACCTGTATATAATGTGAGGACTATGGCATGTAACCTGTATGTAATGTGAGGACTATGGCATGTAACCTGTATATAATGTGAGGACTATGGCATGTAACATGTATGTAATGTGAGGACTATGGTATGTAATGTGAGGACTATGGCATGTAACCTGTATGTAATGTGAGGACTATGGCATGTAACCTGTATGTAATGTGAGGACTATGGCATGTAACCTGTATGTAATGTGAGGACTATGGCATGTAACCTGTATATAATGTGAGGACTATGGCATGTAACTTGTATGTAATGTGAGTTCTATGACATGTAACCTGTATGTAATGTGAGGACTATGGCATGTAACCTGTATGTAATGTGAGGACTATGACATGTAACCTGTATGTAATGTGAGGACTATGGCATGTAATGTGAGGACTATGACATGTAACCTGTATGTAATGTGAGGACTATGGCATGTAACCTGTATGTAATGTTAGGACTATGGCATGTAATGTGAGGACTATGACATGTAACCTGTATGTAATGTGAGGACTATGACATGTAATGTGCGGACTATGACATGTAACCTGTATGTAATGTGCGGACTATGACATGTAACCTGTATGTAATGTGCGGACTATGACATGTAACCTGTATGTAATGTGAGGACTATGGCATGTAATGTGAGGACTATGACATGTAACCTGTATGTAATGTGAGGACTATGGCATGTAACCTGTATGTAATGTGAGGACTATGGCATGTAATGTGAGGACTATGACATGTAACCTGTATGTAATGTGAGGACTATGGTATGTAACCTGTATGTAATGTGAGGACTATGACATGTAACCTGTATGTAATGTGAGGACTATGGCATGTAACCTGTATGTAATGTGAGGACTATGACATGTAATGTGCGGACTATGGCATGTAACCTGTATGTAATGTGAGGACTATGGCATGTAACCTGTATGTAATGTGAGGACTATGGCATGTAACCTGTATATAATGTGAGGACTATGGCATGTAACATGTATGTAATGTGAGGACAATGACATGTAACCTGTATATAATGTGAGGACTATGGCATGTAACCTGTATGTAATGTGAGGACTATGACATGTAACCTGTATATAATGTGAGGACTATGGCATGTAACCTGTATGTAATGTGAGGACTATGGCATGTAATGTGAGGACTATGGCATGTAACCTGTATGTAATGTGAGGACTATGGCATGTAACCTGTATGTAATGTGAGGACTATGGCATGTAACCTGTATATAATGTGAGGACTATGGCATGTAACATGTATGTAATGTGAGGACTATGGTATGTAATGTGAGGACTATGGCATGTAACCTGTATGTAATGTGAGGACTATGGCATGTAACCTGTATGTAATGTGAGGACTATGGCATGTAACCTGTATATAATGTGAGGACTATGGCATGTAACTTGTATGTAATGTGAGGACTATGACATGTAACCTGTATTTAATGTGAGGACTATGACATGTAACCTGTATGTAATGTGAGGACTATGGCATGTAACCTGTATGTAATGTGAGGACTATGGCATGTCATGTGAGGACTATGACATGTAACCTGTATGTAATGTGATGACTATGGCATGTAACCTGTATGTAATGTGAGGACTATGGCATGTAATGTGAGGACTATGACATGTAACCTGTATGTAATGTGAGGACTATGGCATGTAACCTGTATGTAATGTGAGGACTATGGCATGTAATATGAGGACTATGACATGTAACCTGTATGTAATGTGATGACTATGGCATGTAACCTGTATGTAATGTGAGGACTATGACATGTAACCTGTATGTAATGTGAGGACTATGGCATGTAACCTGTATGTAATGTGAGGACTATGGCATGTAACCTGTATGTAATGTGAGGACTATGGCATGTAACCTGTATGTAATGTGAGGACTATGGCATGTAACCTGTATGTAATGTGAGGACTATGACATGTAACCTGTATGTAATGTGAGGACTATGGCATGTAACCTGTATGTAATGTGAGGACTATGGCATGTAACCTGTATGTAATGTGAGGACTATGGCATGTAACCTGTATGTAATGTGAGGACTATGACATGTAACCTGTATGTAATGTGAGGACTATGGCATGTAACCTGTATGTAATGTGAGGACTATGACATGTAACCTGTATGTAATGTGAGGACTATGGCATGTAACCTGTATGTAATGTGAGGACTATGGCATGTAACCTGTATGTAATGTGAGGACTATGGCATGTAACCTGTATGTAATGTGAGGACTATGACATGTAACCTGTATGTAATGTGAGGACTATGGCATGTAACCTGTATGTAATGTGAGGACTATGGCATGTAACCTGTATGTAATGTGAGGACTATGACATGTAACCTGTATATAATGTGAGGACTAGGGCATGTAACCTGTATGTAATGTGAGGACTATGGCATGTAATGTGAGGACTATGGCATGTAACCTGTATGTAATGTGAGGACTATGGCATGTAACATGCATGTAATGTGAGGACTATGGCATGTAACATGTATGTAATGTGAGGACTATGGTATGTAATGTGAGGACTATGGCATGTAACCTGTATGTAATGTGAGGACTATGGCATGTAACCTGTATGTAATGTGAGGACTATGGCATGTAACCTGTATGTAATGTGAGGACTATGGCATGTAACCTGTATATAATGTGAGGACTATGCCATGTAACTTGTATGTAATGTGAGGACTATGACATGTAACCTGTATGTAATGTGAGGACTATGGCATGTAACCTGTACGTAATGTGAGGACTATGACATGTAACTTGTATGTAATGTGAGGACTATGACATGTAACATGTATGTAATGTGAGGACTATGGTATGTAATGTGAGGACTATGGCATGTAACCTGTATGTAATGTGAGGACTATGGCATGTAACCTGTATGTAATGTGAGGACTATGGCATGTAACCTGTATATAATGTGAGGACTATGGCATGTAACTTGTATGTAATGTGAGGACTATGACATGTAACCTGTATGTAATGTGAGGACTATGGCATGTAACCTGTACGTAATGTGAGGACTATGACATGTAACCTGTATGTAATGTGAGGACTATGACATGTAACTTGTATGTAATGTGAGGACTATGACATGTAACCTGTATGTAATGTGAGGACTATGGCATGTAACCTGTATGTAATGTGAGGACTATGACATGTAATGTGCGGACTATGACATGTAACCTGTATGTAATGTGCGGACTATGACATGTAACCTGTATGTAATGTGAGGACTATGACATGTAATGTGCGGACTATGACATGTAACCTGTATGTAATGTGCGGACTATGACATGTAACCTGTATGTAATGTGAGGACTATGGCATGTAATGTGAGGACTATGACATGTAACCTGTATGTAATGTGAGGACTATGGCATGTAACCTGTATGTAATGTGAGGACTATGGCATGTAATGTGAGGACTATGACATGTAACCTGTATGTAATGTGAGGACTATGGTATGTAACATGTATGTAATGTGAGGACTATGACATGTAACCTGTATGTAATGTGCGGACTATGGCATGTAACCTGTATGTAATGTGAGGACTATGACATGTAACCTGTATGTAATGTGAGGACTATGGCATGTAACCTGTATATAATGTGAGGACTATGGCATGTAACATGTATGTAATGTGAGGACAATGACATGTAACCTGTATATAATGTGAGGACTATGGCATGTAACCTGTTTGTAATGTGAGGACTATGACATGTAACCTGTATGTAATGTGAGGACTATGGCATGTAACCTGTATGTAATGTGAGGACTATGGCATGTAACCTGTATGTAATGTGAGGACTATGGCATGTAACCTGTATATAATGTGAGGACTATGGCATGTAACATGTATGTAATGTGAGGACTATGGCATGTAACCTGTATATAATGTGAGGACTATGGCATGTAACTTGTATGTAATGTGAGGACTATGACATGTAACCTGTATGTAATGTGAGGACTATGGCATGTAACCTGTACGTAATGTGAGGACTATGACATGTAACCTGTATGTAATGTGAGGACTATGACATGTAATTTGTATGTAATGTGAGGACTATGACATGTAACCTGTATGTAATGTGAGGACTATGGCATGTAACATGTATGTAATGTGAGGACTATGGTATGTAATGTGAGGACTATGGCATGTAACCTGTATGTAATATGAGGACTATGGCATGTAACCTGTATGTAATGTGAGGACTATGGCATGTAACCTGTATATAATGTGAGGACTATGGCATGTAACTTGTATGTAATGTGAGGACTATGGCATGTAACCTGTACGTAATGTGAGGACTATGACATGTAACCTGTATGTAATGTGAGGACTATGACATGTAACTTGTATGTAATGTGAGGACTATGACATGTAACCTGTATGTAATGTGAGGACTATGGCATGTAACCTGTATGTAATGTGAGGACTATGACATGTAATGTGCGGACTATGACATGTAACCTGTATGTAATGTGCGGACTATGACATGTAACCTGTATGTAATGTGAGGACTATGACATGTAATGTGCGGACTATGACATGTAACCTGTATGTAATGTGCGGACTATGACATGTAACCTGTATGTAATGTGAGGACTATGGCATGTAATGTGAGGACTATGACATGTAACCTGTATGTAATGTGAGGACTATGGCATGTAACCTGTATGTAATGTGAGGACTATGGCATGTAATGTGAGGACTATGACATGTAACCTGTATGTAATGTGAGGACTATGGTATGTAACCTGTATGTAATGTGAGGACTATGACATGTAACCTGTATGTAATGTGAGGACTATGGCATGTAACCTGTATGTAATGTGAGGACTATGACATGTAATGTGAGGACTATGGCATGTAACCTGTACGTAATGTGAGGACTATGACATGTAACCTGTATGTAATGTGAGGACTATGACATGTAACCTGTATGTAATGTGAGGACTATGGCATGTAACCTGTATGTAATGTGAGGACTATGGCATGTAACCTGTATGTAATGTGAGGACTATGGCATGTAACCTGTATGTAATGTGAGGACTATGGCATGTAACCTGTACGTAATGTGAGGACTATGACATGTAACCTGTATGTAATGTGAGGACTATGACATGTAATTTGTATGTAATGTGAGGACTATGACATGTAACCTGTATGTAATGTGAGGACTATGGCATGTAACATGTATGTAATGTGAGGACTATGGTATGTAATGTGAGGACTATGGCATGTAACCTGTATGTAATATGAGGACTATGGCATGTAACCTGTATGTAATGTGAGGACTATGGCATGTAACCTGTATATAATGTGAGGACTATGGCATGTAACTTGTATGTAATGTGAGGACTATGACATGTAACCTGTATGTAATGTGAGGACTATGGCATGTAACCTGTACGTAATGTGAGGACTATGACATGTAACCTGTATGTAATGTGAGGACTATGACATGTAACTTGTATGTAATGTGAGGACTATGACATGTAACCTGTATGTAATGTGAGGACTATGGCATGTAACCTGTATGTAATGTGAGGACTATGACATGTAATGTGCGGACTATGACATGTAACCTGTATGTAATGTGCGGACTATGACATGTAACCTGTATGTAATGTGAGGACTATGACATGTAATGTGCGGACTATGACATGTAACCTGTATGTAATGTGCGGACTATGACATGTAACCTGTATGTAATGTGAGGACTATGGCATGTAATGTGAGGACTATGACATGTAACCTGTATGTAATGTGAGGACTATGGCATGTAACCTGTATGTAATGTGAGGACTATGGCATGTAATGTGAGGACTATGACATGTAACCTGTATGTAATGTGAGGACTATGGTATGTAACCTGTATGTAATGTGAGGACTATGACATGTAACCTGTATGTAATGTGAGGACTATGGCATGTAACCTGTATGTAATGTGAGGACTATGACATGTAATGTGAGGACTATGGCATGTAACCTGTACGTAATGTGATTACTATGACATGTAACCTGTATGTAATGTGAGGACTATGGCATGTAACCTGTATGTAATGTGAGGACTATGGCATGTAACCTGTATGTAATGTGAGGACTATGACATGTAATGTGAGGACTATGGCATGTAACCTGTACGTAATGTGATTACTATGACATGTAACCTGTATGTAATGTGAGGACTATGACATGTAACCTGTATGTAATGTGAGGACTATGGCATGTAACCTGTATGTAATGTGAGGACTATGGCATGTAACCTGTATGTAATGTGAGGACTATGGCATGTAACCTGTATGTAATGTGAGGACTATGGCATGTAACCTGTATGTAATGTGAGGACTATGACATGTAAACTGTATGTAATGTGAGGACTATGGCATTTAACCTGTATGTAATGTGAGGACTATGGCATGTAACCTGTATGTCATGTGAGGACTATGGCATGTAACCTGTATGTAATGTGAGGACTATGACATGGGTTTAAACGTGTTCACATTACATCATTCCCAGCCTGACTCAAATTGTTCCTATAGGACTTCATGGAGGTAACTTCATATTATCCTTCATACTAGTAAGGACATATCTACTGATGGATATTCCTTCTCTGCAGGTGGAGGGCTCTAACAATGATACCAAAATCAATAGGAATAACACAGTAAATTAAACTGTGCATGTGTAGGTCTCACAATGCCATTATCACACTAGCTCACAGGGAAAAAGGGATCTCAAATGTGTGTATATCCACCAAAGCCCTGTGTTATGGAGCACATTGAAATGCCAATGCCTTCTCTGAATAGTAGAACATGAGTCTGAACAAAAGCTTTGGTTCAGTAAATATAAGCAGTTTATGAATGAAATGCATATTTAACATAGTATATTAGAAGATAATGGTCGGCGTGCTTTGGTTAAATGACCATTCATGCGTTTAGCTGTTATGTTGTAAGACAGGCCATATCAAACTAGCACGTCTTTGGAAAGCACCAGCATTAAACCCCCAGCCCTGACGAGAAAACTATGAATTCCATTGTCAAGGTCCATTGGTCAGACAGTCCGATCAGTCATACATACTTAAACAAGGCAATCTAAGATGTCTGCAGCTCATTGTGATTTGCCTGCAATGGAGTAATTACCTGCATGGATGTCAGTGAGCAATGAGTGGGATGTCTGATGAGATGATGGTGTGTATGTTGGGATGAGGTGGTTGTGTGAGAGATTGGAAGGCAGGGGGACTGGATTGCTTTTTCAGGCCGTTGACGGCAGTAGGTGGGAAAGATGATGGTTTCTTGAGGCCCGGCTGAGAACGGATGACAACGTACACTTGTGTAGGAGTTATAGATCATTCCTGCAAGCCTCCATCCTCCCCTCCACGGACCAGGCTGAGATTAAAACCAGGCTGGGATTAGAGAGATGTTCCAAGGTTGGCACTTGATGTTCCAAGGTTGAGAAAGCAGAAACACTGTGTTATAGGCTAGATAGCAAGGCTTTTCTCCCAAAGATTGGCCTAGGCCTCTTTGTTGGAGCCCCATTCTCCTTGGCCTATATCATTACATAATTGTTTATTGTGCTCCTTGTGTAGGCTACAGGTATAGTAGGACCTATTTGGCCATTTGTAAGTTTCCCTTGGAAAAAAATATTTGCTGTTGCGGTAATATGAATATGCCCCAGAGACTTCTGTGAGAGATGATTTATTAAATGGGAAAGTGACATGATTACTTACACCAACATGTGTTGATCTGAGCTCTGGCGATATACAACACTTTATATACGGCTATCTGGAGCTGAGAAATATTAACACCTGTCACCTGTGTTACCAGTAAGCTTCTTTGCTTTACGATACATCATGTAGGTTGGGCTGTTGCAATTAAAGACAGTCAGTGCTTAGAGCGGGTCTTTAGATACTGTCAAATATATACACTACCGTTCAAAAGTTTGGGGTCACTTAGACATTTCCTTGTTTTTGAAAGAAATGCACTTTTTTTGTCCATTAAAATAACATCAAATTGATCAGAAATACAGTGTGGACATTGTTAATGTTGTAAATGACTATTGTAGTTGGAAACGGATTCATTTCTAATGGAATATCTACATAGGGGTAAAGAGGCGCATTATCAGCAACTGTCACTCCTGTGTTCAAATGGCACGTTGTGTTAGCTAATCCAAGTTTATGTTAGCACAGCTGAAAACTGTTGTACTGATTTAAAGAATCAATAAAACTGGCCTTCTTTAGACTAGTTGAGTTTCTGGAGAATCAGCATTTGTGGGTTCGATTACAGGCTCAACATGGCCAGAAACAAAGAACTTGATTCTGAAATTAAGGCTATTCTATGTGAGAAATTGCCAAGAAACTGAATATCTCGTACAACGCTGTGTACTACTCCCTTCACAGAACAGCGCAAACTGGCTCTAACTAGAATAGAAAGAGGAGTGGGAGGCCCCAGTGCACAACTGGGCAAGAGGACAAGTACATTAGATGGACTAGTTTGAGAAACAGACGCCTCAAGTCTTCAACTGGCAGCTTCATTAAATAGTACCCACAAAACACGTCTCAACGGCAACAGTGAAGAGATGACTCCGGGAGTTCCTCTGTCCAGTGTCTGTTTTCTTTTGCCCATCTTAATATTTTCTTTTTATTGGCCAGTCTGAGATATGGCTTTTTCTTTGCAACTCTGCCTAGAAGGCCAGCATCCCGGAGTCGCCTTTACACTGTTGACGTTGTGACTGGTGTGATGGTTGATGATAATGGGCCTCTGTACACCTATGTAGATATTCCGTTCATCCCCCTTGGCATTTTTCCTATTTTGTTGCCTTACAATCTGGAATTAAAATGTTTTTTTGGGGGGGGGTTTGTATCATTTGATTTACACAACATGCCTACCACTTTGAAGATGCAAAATATTATTTTGTGAAATAAACAGGAAGTAAGACAAAAAAAAACAGAACTTGAGCGTGCTTAACTATTCACCCCCGCAAAGTCAATACTTTTTAGAGCCACCTTTTACAGCAATTACAGCTGTAAGTCTCTTGGGGTATGTCTCTATAAGCTTGGCACATCTAGCCACTGGGAGTTTTGCCCATGCTCCAGCTCCTTCAAGTTGGATGGGTTCCACTGGTGTACTGAAATCTTTAAGTCATACAACAGATTCTCAATTGGATTGAGGTCTGGGCTTTGACTAGGCCATTCCAAGACATTTAAATGTTCCCCCACTTGAATGTTGCTTTAGCAGTATGCTTAGTGTTATTGCCTTGCTGAAGATGAACCTCCGTCCCCGTCTCAAATCTCTGGAAGACTGAAATAGTTTTTCCTCAAGAATTTCCTTCAATTCTGACCAGTTTCCCAGTCCCTGCCGATGGAAAAACATCCCCACAGCATGATTTTGTCACCACCATGCTTCACTGTGAGGATGGTGTTCTCAGAGTGATAAGGTGTTGGGTTTGCACCAGACATAGCGTTTTCCTTGATGACCAAAAAGCTACATTTTAAGTCTCATCTCACCAGAGTACCTTCTTCCATATGTTTGGGGAATCTCCCACATGCCTTTTTGTGAACACCAAATGTGTTTGCTTTTTTGTTTGCTTACTTTTTTTCTGGCCACACTTCTGTGAAGCCCAGCTCTGTGGAGTGTATGGCTTGAAGTGGTCCTATGGACAGATACTCCCATCTCCGCTGTGGAGCTTTGCAGCTCCTTCAGGGTTATCTTTGGTCTCTTTGTTGACTCTCTGATTAATGCCTTCCTTGCCTGGTCCATGCTTTTTGGTGGGCGGCCCTCTCTTGGCAGGTTTGTTGTGGTGCCACATTCTTTCCATTTTTTAGTAATGGATTTAATGGTGCTCCGTGGGATGTTAAAAGTTGGTTTGGGATGAGTTGGACTGCAGAGTGAAGGAAAATAATCCAACAAGTGCTCAGCATATGTGGGAACTCCTTCAAGACTGTTGGAAAAGCATTCCAGGTGAAGCATGTTGAGAGTGCCAATAGTGTGCAAAGCTGTCATCCAGGCAAAGGGTGGCTACGTATATATTGATTTGTTTAACACTTTTTTTTGGTTACTACATGTTCCATATGTGTTATTTCATAGTTTTGATGTCTTTTATTCTACAATGTAAAAATAAAGAAGAAACCCTGGAATGAGTAGGTGTGTCCAAACTTTTGACTAGTACTGTATATAGAATAATATTATAGGAAGGTGTTCTTAATGTTTGTTATACTCAGTATGTATGACAAGTGCATTCGGAAAGTATTCAGACCAGTTGACTTTTTCTACATTTTATTATGTTAGTATTACTCTGATTTTTTTTTTTTAAGAATCCACATCAATCTACACACAAAAAAAACATTTTTGCAAACGTATTAAAAACAAACTGAAATGTCACATTCACGTAAGTGGTCAGACCATTTCATCAGAACTTTGCTGAAGCATCTTTGGCAGCGATGACAGCCTTGATTCTTCTTGAGTATGACGCTACAAGCTTGGCACACCTGTATTTGGGGAGTTTCTCCCATTTTTGTCTGCAGATCCTTTCAAGCTCTGTCAGGTTGGATGGGGAGCGTCGCTGCACAGTTATTTTTAGGTCTCTCCAGAGATGTTAGATTAGTTTCAAGTCCGGGTTCTGGCTGGGCCACTCAAGGACATTCAGAGACTTGTCCCGAAGCCATGCCTGCGTTGCCTTGGCTGTGTGCTTAGGGTCGTTGTCTTATTGGAAGGTGAGCCTTTGCCCCTGTGTGAGAACCTGTTCCAGAGCGCCCAGGACTTCACCAAGGATCTCTCTGTACTTTGCTCCGTTCATCTTTTCCTCGATCCTGACTAGTTTACCAGTCCCTGCCACTGAAAAACATCCCCAGAGAATATTGTTTCTCATGGTCTGGGAGTCCTTTAGGTACCTTTTGGCAAACTCATAGCGGGCTGTCATGTGCCTTTTTTTCTGAGGAGTGGCTTCCGTCTGGCCACTCCACCATAAAGGCCTGATTGGTGGAGTGCTGCAGAGATGGTGTTCTTTCTGGAAGGTTCTCCTATCTCCAAAGACAAACTCTGAAGCTCTGTTAGAGTGACCATCAGGTACTTGTTCACCTCCCTGACCAAGGCCCTTCTCCCCTTATTGCTCAGTTTGGCCAGGCAGACAGCTCTAGGAAGAGTCTTGGTGGTTTCAAACTTCTTCCATTTAAGAATGATGGAGGCCATTTTGTTCTTGGGGACCTTCAATGTTGCAGACATGTTTTGGTACCCTTCTCCAGATCTATGCCTCAACACAATCCTGTCTCGGAGCTCTACGGACAATTCCTTTGACCTCATGGCTTGGTTTTTGCTCTGACATGTACTGTCAACTGTGGGACCTTATATAAACAGGTGTGTGTCTTTCCAAATCATGTCCAATCAATTGAATTTACCACAAGTGGCCTCCAATCCAGTTGTAGAAACATCAAGGATGATCAATGGAAACAGGAGTCTCATAGCAAAGGGTCTGAATACTTATGTAAATAAGGAATTTCTGATATTTTATTTTAAATACATTTGCAAACATTTCTAAAAACAAAACAAAAAAAACTGTTTTTGCGTTGTCATTCTGGGGTAGTGTGTGTAGAAAGATGAGGAAAACTATTTATTTAATCCATTTTAGAATAAGGCTGTAACAGGTAACAAAATGTGGAAAAAGTCAAGGGGTCTGAATACTTTCAGTATGTGTGTGTGTGTGTGTATGCATGTAAAAACAAATACTGAGCTATATTGTATGCTCAAATAAAGATTGTTATAATACAATTGCTCAGAGAAAGAGCTTTTGTTTAACAAATAATAAAATATAATGTGTTTTGTTTATGAGACTATGCTTTTATTTTGGAATCCACAGCCCCTTATTGGAAAGTACACTGGAGTTGCACACATGTTATGTGTCTCTGTGTGAAACATGGCTCACGTTACGTGTCTCTGTGTGAAACATGGCTCACATGTTACATGTCTCTGTGTGAAACATGGCTCACGTTACGTGTCTCTGTGTGAAACATGACTCACATGTTACGTGTCTCTGTGTGAAACATGGCTCACGTTACGTGTCTCTGTGTGAAACATGACTCACATGTTACGTGTCTCTGTGTGAAACATGACTCACATGTTACGTGTCTCTGTGTGAAACATGACTCATGTTACGTGTCTCTGTGTGAAACATGACTCATGTTACGTGTCTCTGTGTGAAACATGACTCACATGTTACGTGTCTCTGTGTGAAACATGACTCACATGTTACGTGTCTCTGTGTGAAACATGACTCATGTTACGTGTCTCTGTGTGAAACATGACTCATGTTACGTGTCTCTGTGTGAAACATGACTCACATGTTACGTGTCTCTGTGTGAAACATGGCACACATGTTACGTGTCTCTGTGTGAAACATGACTCACATGTTACGTGTCTCTGTGTGAAACATGGCGCACATGTTACGTGTCTCTGTGTGAAACATGACTCACATGTTACGTGTCTCTGTGTGAAACATGACTCACATGTAACATGTCTCTGTGTGAAACATGGCGCACATGTTACGTGTCTCTGTGTGAAACATGACTCACATGTTACGTGTCTCTGTGTGAAACATGACTCACATGTTTATCTGGACTAATTTATTTCTATTCAACATACAAGTAGTTTGCATCTTGGTTTTAAAGGTTGGTTAGATTAAGGCTACATGACCAATTTTCCTTTCCAAGTTAGACAAGTTTGTCTCGCTATTACTACTTTCCTATTCTTGGCTTGCATTATTTATGTTTTCTATTTATGTACTCTGTACCATACCTCTCTCTATGTAATAGGGCGGTCCCCGACCAAAAAATTATTGGTCGACCAAGTCGTCTGTGATTACGACCAAACTTGTATTTTTCCATGTATAGACACATCATATGTGTTAATGAACTACATATATACACTGAGCTTGTCTGATTTTTAAAATTTATTTTTTAAGCAAACTGATTAAATAATTAAGACAAACGACTAGAGGGATTTCAAACCGCTACTGATTTCATTTTGTCGGGCCTGGCTTAGACATCACTTTTCAGTCAGAAATGGCTGAGAGAGACAGCAAGGGACTGTGTGACTAGCACCTGTTGTCTTTTTATATTTAGACTCTGCAAATAAAGAAACGTCCTCTCACTGTCAACTGCCTTTATTTTCAGCAAACTTAACATGTGTAAATATTTCTATGAACATAACAAGATTCAGCAACTGAGACATAAACTGAACAAGTTCCACAGACATGTGACTAACAGAAATGGAATAATGTGTCCCTGAAAAAAGGGGGGGGGGTCAAAATCAAAAGTAACAGTCAGTATCTGGTGTGGCCACCAGCTGCATTAAGTACTGCAGTGCATCTCCTCCTCATGAACTGCATCAGATTTGCCAGTTATTGCTGTGAGATGTTATCCCACTCTTCCACCAAGGCGCCCTAGCTCTCACCCTCTGATCCAACAGGTCCCAGACGTGCTCAATGGGATTGAGATCCTGGCTTTTTGCTGGCTATGGCAGAACACTAACATTCCTGTATTGCAGGAAATCACGCACAGAATGAGCAGTATGGCTGGTGGCATTGTCATGCTGGAGGGTCATGTCAGGATGAGCCTGGAGGAAGGGTACCACATGAGGGAGGAGGATGTCTTCCCTGTAACGCACAGCATTGAGATTGCCTGCAATGACAACAAGCTCAGTCTGATGATGCTGTGACACACCACCCCAGATCATGACGGACCACCTGCAAATCGATCCCGCTCCAGAGTACAGGCCTCGGTGTAACGCTCATTCCTTCGATGATAAATGCGAATCCGACCATCACCCCTGCCTGGTAGGACAAAACCGCGACACGTCAGTGAAGAGCACTTTTTGCCAGTCCTGTCTGGTCCCGCGACGGTGGGTTTGTGCCCATAGGCAACGTTGTTGTCGGTGATGTCTGGTGAGGACCTGCCTTACAACAGGCCTACAAGCTCTGTCCAGCCTCTCTCAGCCTATTGCAGACAGGTGGGGACTGATGGAGGGATTGTACATTCCTGGTGTAATTCGGGCAGTTGTTGTTGCCATCCTGTACCTGTCCTGCAGGTGTGATGTTCGAATGTACCGATCCTGTGCAGGTGTTGTTACACGTGGTCTGCCACTGCGAGGATGATCAGCTGTCCGTCCCGTCTCCCTGTAGCGCTGTCTTGGGTGTCTCACAGTATGGACATTGCAATTTATTGCCCTGGCCACATCTGCAGTCCTCACGCGTCCTTGCAGCATGCCAAAGGCATGTTCAGGCAGATGAGCAGGGACCCTGGGCATCTTTCTTTTTGTTTTTTTCATTGTCAGTAGAAAGACCTCTTTTAGTGTCCTAAGTTTTCATAACTGTGACCTTAATAGCCTACCATCTGTAAGCTGTTAGTGTCTTAACGACCGTTCCACAGGTGCATGTTTATTAATTGTTTATGGTTCATTGAACAAGCATGGGAAATATTGTTTAAACCCTTTACAATGAAGGTCTGTGAAGTTATTTGGATTTTTACTAATTATCTTTGAAAGACAGGGTCCTGAAAAATTGACGTTTCTTTTTTTGCTGAGCACCTGTTGTCTCTCTCTCTATTTTACCGAACTCCCTCATTTGTTTAATAAAAACATTCCCTATTCCCTCAACCCTCGTTCTTTTTACGTGACACATGTATGCATCGCATGCACATGACCAATAGGGCCTGACCTATAGAATATCACAATCACATCAATAAAACACCGTAACACAAGTGACAGCAAAATGGATGCAGAGGACATGACAAACTGGAAACGGGGGAATGTTTACTGGTTACACAGAAGGTAAAGGGAAAGTCAGATGTGTGGAATAAATGTGACTAGTTGTGGAAAATACTGGAGATCAAGAAAAAGAAGGTATGGCGCAAGCGCTGCATGCATATAATGTGTGCCAAACAGGTGCTGTTCTATTACAATAGAATTATTCTGATCGTTTGGAACAATGTAAACAACACTAAATAAATTAAGCATACAAGAGTAATTTTTTTGTTGTTCTTTTTGTTGTTGTTGTAAAGCCTTTATTACAGCAAAGACTAAAAACAGTTGCATTCATTGGTGAATGAACAGTTTAGGCCTGTTTATCATTAACGCTAATTATTCAATGGTTGCTTTTTTATTTTAAATCTAAAATGCTTGATTGCATTTCACATCATGAATGTCTTGTATGCTGTGTGACAGCATGAATGAATGAATGAAATCAATGTAGAAATATATCTCAATATAGAAATATAGGCCTAAGTTAGGGTATTAAGACTAAACAGGATGTGCTCTTAGTCCTACAGCTCGATGGTGGTTACACAAGGTTTCTATACTAAGCCTACTAATGACATTACTTATTATTATAGTGATGATTATCATAATAATAACAACAATAAAGAAATCAAGGA
The DNA here is from genome assembly GCF_002021735.2 of Oncorhynchus kisutch. Lineage (NCBI taxonomy): Eukaryota > Metazoa > Chordata > Actinopteri > Salmoniformes > Salmonidae > Oncorhynchus > Oncorhynchus kisutch. Next base: position 32,757,455 of record NC_034198.2, on the reverse strand, counting down.
AAAGGGACGGTTATTATTATAAATATAATTTTTCTGACAGTTTGGAACAGTGTAAACGACACTATATAAATTTAAAAATAATGCCAGAGAGACTGGTATAACACAAAATAAGTCTACAGCCTATTACAGCATAGCAAAGATTTGAAGATTAGATTTCGTGAAATTGTTGTGTGAGGCTTGGTGCTCACAGAATCAGTAGGCTGTTAAACTAACACTCAAACAGGCAACAAAAGCAGGATCTGTCTTATTTCTGTAGTGTGTGTGTGTGTATGTACGTGTGTATATATATATATATATATATATATATATATATATATAGCTATATATATATATATATGGATGACTTATAAAGCCAGGCACAATTAAGTTAGGCTATTGATTATTGACTCAATTAAGTTGGTTTCTTCTCTCACTTTTCTTAGACAATTAAGGCAAGTGCTGTTGTCTCGTCTCCTAACTCTGCTGCTGCCTCCGCCACATTGTTCTCAACACCAATATGCTGGTTAACGTCGCTATTATGCACATAGCTAGGAAAAGGCACCAATTCAATAGCGCACTGTGTATCAGAACCACGGTCACCGACCGCTGTCCAACGTGGGAGAAAGCACGTTTGTTATAATATAATTTGTATTTGTGTTGCAGCATTGTTCTTACATAATGTAACCATATACAATTTCAGTAGCACAAGTCTTAGAGTGATGGCCTGTGCCATCCCAACGGCATCCACAATGGATCAGTCCACTCAGACAGGCGGGAATCTTGTACACCATGAATATTTTTGTATTTATTATTATTTAGCTTGCTACGGTTCGACTAAATGCATTTCAGTTGACCAACAGCCGACCAAACAATCGACCAGTCGACTAAATGTGCTCAGCCCTACTATCTAACTAGATTGGGCTATTGCCACTGCAGTATTAGGCCTAAATCACGAACCACTACACAGAAGGTCTTGGCAAGATTGTTGGAATCTGTATAATTATTATTATATATTTAATTGAACCTTTATTAAAAAATGTACCAGGCAAGTCAGTTAAGAACACATTCTTAATTACAATGACGGCCTAGGAACAGTGGGTTAACTGCCTTGTTCTGCCCCTGAACAACATACTTTTACCTTGTCAGCTCGGGGATTTGATCTAGCAACCTTTCGGTTACTGGCACAACGATCTGACCACTAGGCTACCTGCCACCCCAGGCAGGCAAGTCACTTAAGAACAAATTCTTATTTACAATGACGGCCAAACCCAGACGATGCTGGGCCAATTGTGCGCTGCCTTATGGGACTCCCAATCACGGCCGGATTCTAACCAGGGACTGTAGTGACGCCTCTTGCACTGAGATGCAGTGACTTATACCGATGCACCACTCAGAAGCACTTGAACTTATTGCCAGTAGCATACCACCTTGCATCCCACTGCTGGCTTGCTTATGAAGCTAAGCAGGGTTGGTCCCGGTCAGTCCCTGGATGGGAAACCAAATGCTGCTTGAAGTGTTGTTGGAGGGCCAGTAAGAGGCACCCTTTCCTTTGGTCTAAACAAATATCCCAATGCCCCAGGGCAGTGATTGGGGACATTGCTTTGTGTAGGGTGCTGTCTTTCGGATGGGACGTTAAACGAGTGTCCTGACTCTGTGGTCACTAAAGATCCCATGACACTTATCGTAAGAGTAGGGGTGCTAACCCCGGTGTCCAGGCTTAATTCTCAATCTGGTCTTCATACTGTATCATCATGGCCACCTAATCATCCCCATCTTACAATTGACTCATTCCTCTCCCCTGTAACTATTCCCCAGGTTGTTGCTGTAAATGAGTGTGTTTTCAGTCAACGTACCTGATAAAATGAGAGTTAAATAAAAAGTGCTTGTATGCCATCTGGCTCGTATATGTACATGCTTCAGTATACCCTTCACATTTCTCTTCAGATGTGCCATCATTGCACATGATCTTTTTCTTAACTGACTTGCCTAGTTAAATAAAGGTTAAATAAAAATGTGCAGCATGACATTTTTTCCCTGTGGCACATCCTCAATGAGATCTCACACCGTCTCTGGTGTTATTAGAGCCCAATGTCTCTGGTCTTATTAGAGCCCAAGGGGCCGTTTCCACTGGGAGTGACCATAAAAAGCCTATTGTAAGGAGTGTCCTGGTGTCATTTGATCTAGGGGATTATTCATGCAGAGACACGACACGGCCATTACTGTCTCCTTCCTCTCTAGTGGAGGAGAACAGAGGAGCTTGAGGCTGCTGCCATTGTGTGAAGTAACAAAAGCTGCCAAATCTGTCAAACAGAGGACCTGAGGTTTCATCTGGGAGAGGAACCTTTAGTTTGTGTGGAAATTACATTACATGTTCCCAACTGTATTTTTTAGATAGAGCTTCTACAGTACTCAACACATGGTCCTTTACACACTATCAGATCACATCATCTAATTTAAAGTGTAGGCTATGGAGTATGGATCTGCTCTTGAATACAAGCAACAAATGTTCTACAAATGTCAATTTACAAATTAAGAAGGAAACGGTAAATTAACTATTTAAATGATTACTGTAAATTGTGTTAAGTTTTACATTTAACTGTACATTGCAGCTGCAGCAAGTGTTCGCTTAGTTGGACATGTAGCTACCTCCTCATTATTATGCAAACGTTTAGATACGATGTGTGACTAAGTGTATGACATGGTGGGTTCTGTGGTGGTAATCTGTGGTAATTCAAGGTACAGTTTTATGACCTCTAAAATTCTAAATAGAAACTCTGTCATAGTAGACAATGTGGCAGAGGATTTAACTGCTGCTATAACCAGGGATATTAAAATGCGCGCATGATATGCAAAATAATAATAAATCTCATGGCTTTGGGAACAGAAAGTACTTTGTCCTGAAATTGCCCACCCAAAGCCTGATTAATTAAAAAGCTCAAAGTCTGGAAACAGTACTTAAAGTTTTCATCCAAAGTCAATCATCAGACAAAGTAGTAGCTGAGGTTTCGCTCAATTAGGATTTGCTGAGAGATTCAAAGGAAGTCGCTCTGTGTTCATTACTCAAAGGTTTTAGCTAGATGCAGTGCTGTTCAATGTCGGTCCTGGAGGGAAAGAAATGATTCTAGTTTTCATCCTCCCCCTCCAATAAAGCCAAAATTGCACAGAGACGCAGTCAACATTTGCATGCGAGAGTGTCAATTCACATTACACTACGTAGTGTATACCAACTTAATTGTCATGAGAATACATAATAAACAGTTGTATTTGTTATGTTTGCTTTGTATCCCTTGGGAATTATTGTTGTGTTCCTTTTGACTCACTTTATTTCCTACGGGAGCCACCATACCGGCCTGCGCTAAACAGTTATGTTAGTTTACGAATGTGAGGAGGGTTGTAGCTAGTGCACCCAAGCTGTATATAAAGAATTTAGCTAGTCTCATTCATCTACATAACAGGTATCTTGATATCAGAGTTCTTCGAGTCCCAGCCGTAGCCTACTTACATGATGACCAGACCGCACGCATGTTGATTTTGTCACCAACACCAGACGTGATCAGGACACGCAGGTTGAAATATCAAAACAAACTCTGAGCCAACTATATTCATTTGGGGACAGGTCGAAAAGCATTAGACATTAATGGCAATTTATCTAGCTAGCTTACTGTTGCTATATAATTTTGTCCCGGGATATAAATATTGAGTTGTTATTTTACCTGAAATGCACAAGGTCCTCTACTCCAACAATTAGTCCGCAGATAAAAGGGTAAAAGTTTGTTTCTAGTAATCTCTCCTCCTCCAGGCTTCTCCTTCTTCTTTGGACGTTATATGGCAGTTGGCAACCAACTTTAAGTTGCATTACCACTACCGACTGGACTGGAGTGTGGACCTCAGTTCATCTTTCAATCACCCACGTGGATATATGCTCCTAAAAACGAATGGGGAGATGGTAGAGGTGGGACTTGCGGCGCGTCAAGTGTCACAAATAGTACCAAGTTCTATTTTAGCGCCTGGCTATGCAGAAGTGTGCAAGTAGTGTGCAATGATTGCAATGATTGAATAACATGTGTAGCATGTTAGGCTGCGTAGCATGTTAGGCTATATGCCTATGATCGAAATCAACACCTGGACTACTGTTCAGTCGTGTAGTCAGGTGCCACAAAGAATGACTTAGCAAATAAAACATTTCCTCCGAACTTGGCAGCACGGCTGGCCCTTAAATGTATACGAAGAGCTAACAATGATATGCATGTCAATCTCTCATGGCTCAAAGTGGAGGAGAGATTGACTTCATCACTACTTGTTTTAGTAAGAAGTGTTGACAAGCCCGAATGCACCGGAAGTGTTTGTTTTCACAGCTCGGACACCTATGCATACCCAACAAGACATGTCACTAGAGGTCTCTTCACAGTCCCCAAGTTCAGAACAGACTATGGGAGGCACACAGTACTACATAGAGCCATGGCTACATGGCACTCTATTCCACAGTACTACATAGAGCCATGGCTACATGTAACTCTATTCCGCAGTACTACATAGAGCCATGGCTACATGTAACTCTATTCCGCAGTACTACATAGAGCCATGGCTACATGTAACTCTATTCCGCAGTACTACATAGAGCCATGGCTACATGTAACTCTATTCCGCAGTACTACATAGAGCCATGACTACATGGAACTCTATTCCACATTACTACATAGAGCCATGACTACATGGAACTCTATTCCACAGTACTACATAGAGCCATGGCTACATGTAACTCTATTCCGCAGTACTACATAGAGCCATGACTACATGGAACTCTATTCCACAGTACTACATAGAGCCATGACTACATGGAACTCTATTCCACATCAAGTAACTGATGCAAACAGTAGAATCAGATTGAAAACAAATGAAGATAAAAAATACACCTTATGGAACCGCGTGGACTGTGAAGAGACCCACAACCAGGTACAAACACACACATGCGGGCGCTAACATACGCACTCTACACAAACATACATGGTTGTATGGTATTGATGTGGATATGTAGTGTTGTATGATGTACTGTTTTATCTTTTGTTTTGAGTGTAATGTAAGTATATTGGTGTGTTTGGACACCAGGAAGAGTAGCTGCTGCCTAAAGGTAGGCTGCGATTGTTTTCAAATATGTAGCCTATTTGACTGATAAACCTTAGCTTATAGCCCAATACATTTTAAACTACATCTTTACTCTACTTAGCATAGGAAAGATCGTAAAAATTATTCTAATTCCTTTTCTACAAATGACCCACGCAATCTGCTTATTTTACCAGCATTGCTCCGCATAGACTTGCTTTCTAATTTGACGTGCTATGACACTGTTGAAGCTTGCGGCCCATCTGTTTTCGCAAGTTCACTCCTGTGCATTCTAATTCCAGCATGTACACAAAACTCTTCAGTGACTCATTCAGACCTGGGGCACCAGCTGAGTGCAATTAACTACCAGGTAGAAACAAAAACCAGAAATGTTTTGGTCCTCCAGGACCTTAATTGAACAGCCCTGATAGGACTAGGTCTCTCTCTTCCCAAACTGTAGTGCCCTCAAACTCAACTTTGGACCTCCAAAGCTTGTTCCACTTCTTTTCAATTGTTTTAGGGACTGATTTAGACCTGGGACACCAGGTGGGTGCAATTCATTATCAGGTAGAACAGAATACCAGCAGGCTCCGGACCTCGTAGGGTCAGAGTTGAACACCCCTGCTGTAGTGTAAACCTCTTTCTAAAATAAGACTTTATGAATCTGCCTAGTCTGTTAATTAAGGAGGCCTATGTCATATTTAAAGGTGCCTTTTGGTAGATGGCAAACCAGTATTTGCCTCTACCAGCCTCCATGTTACGCAAGCCTCGTTTGCATTCCTGCCAGACGTATTGTGACAGCTAAGGAATGAATTTCATTTCTGGACAGTATTCCTGCTCTTCTGTCAATCAAAGAAGTCATCTAAATGATTATTTCAGTAAACTAGTGTCTGCGGCGGACGGATACAGACATTGCCACTCAGGAATTGCCAGTCATGCAGTGCATCAAGAAGCTGTGTGCTGGCTGTATGAGGGATCACTGTAATCCATCTCTCCAAATGAAAACATATGCTGCCTGTACGTTGTCTATACGACGGCATTCAGAATATCGGCCACTGGAAGAAAAATGAAACGTGTCAATCTCCATATGGCAGAGACCCGGCCATAAATCAAACCCAGAATGAGACTTTTTATGAGACTCAATGGTTTTCCATAGAGTAATGTTGAAATCAATTGGCAGGTTAAATCGCACTAGACACTTGGGGTGAGTTTTTCCTCCCGTTATCGTCTCACTGTTTGATGGATGAAAATCATATTGGAAGAAGTGTCAGACAGTGAACTTGTACTGTGTAGATATCTGGAACAGCCCAAAGCAAGTGTGAAAAATAACACCTTGAGACCGTTCTCAGAAAAAGAGGTTCCTTAATTTAAAAAAATATAGATATAGAACAAAAATCTAAATGCAACATGTAAAGTGTTGGTCCCATGTTTCATGACCTGAAATAAAAGATCCCAGAAATGTTCCAAATGCACAAAAAGCTTTTTTCTCTCAAATTTTGTGCAAAAATGTGTTTACATCCCTGTTAGGGAGCATTTCTCAAGATAATCCATCCACCTGACAGGTGTGGCATATGACAGGTGTGGAATCAAGAAGCAGATTAAACAGCATGATCATTACACAGGCACACCTTGTACTGGGGAAAATAAAAGGCCACTCTAAAATGTCCAGTTTTGTCAAACAACACAATGCCACAGATGTCTCAAGTTTTGAGGGAGTGTGCAATTGGCATACTGACTGCAGGAATGTCCATCAGAGCTGTTGCCAGAGAATTGAATGTTCATTTCTCTACCATAAACTACTTCCAATGTAGTTTTAGAGAATTTAGCAGTATGTCCAACCGGCCTCACAATCGCAGACCACGTGTAACCACGCCAGCCCAGGACGGATCTCCCCAGTGGGTGGGTCTGGCTCCCCAGTGGGTGGGTCTGGCTCCCCAGTGGGTGGGTCTGCCTCCCCAGTGGGTGGGTCTGGCTCCCCAGTGGGTGGGTCTGCCTCCCCAGTGGGTGGGTCTGGCTCCCCAGTGGGTGGATCTGCCTCCCCAGTGGGTGGGTCTGGCTGCACTCCTGCCCAGTCATAGAAAATCCATAGAAAATCAATATATATAAAATATATAAAATCAATTTCATAAAATGTTAGGTTCACTCTAAGACCATGGTGATTGGAAGATTGGGTGATTGGTAGATTGGGTGATTGGTCGATTGGAAGATTGCGTGACTGGTAGATTGGTTGATTGGTAGATTGGTAGATTGATTGACTGGTTGATTGGTAGATTAGTAGATTGGAAGATTGTTTAATTGGTTGTTTGGTGGATTGGAAGTTTGGTGGGTTGATTGATTGATTGATTGATTGGTTGGTTGATTGGTAAATTGGAAGACTGAAATATTGACTGATCTGTTTGGAAGATTAGTTGATCGATAGATTGGATGATTGGTTGATTGATAGATTGATTGATTGGAAGATTGCTTAATTGGTAGATTAAACGATTGGTTTGTTGATTTATTGGTTGATTGGTAGGTTGATTGAATTATTAATTGAATGTTTAATTGATTGGATTTATCAATGCATTCATTTGAACATACATTTACAGCCATGTCACTTAGATATTACATCAGACATGTGATAAAGACAGTTCTTCCATTCTCAAAATATCCAATATAAAACCCAAATCAGCAACCATTTTGGTTCTCTAACTGGCAAAAAGGCCAAGGCCTAGTTCATTTACTTCAATTGGCTGATTTCCTTATATAAATTATAACTCAGTAAAATTGTTGCATGTTGCATTTATATTTTTGTTCAGGGTGTGTGTGTGTATATATATTTCCCAAAAATATAGCACATTTTTGGTATTGTCAGTCTTTCTTCACCATACTCTTCTTGGAGTATTTGGGGATTTTGAGGTGGTAGGAAGCCTAGTGGTGAGAGGCAAGGCAGCCACTGAAGGGTTGCCCATTCCAATCCTCAGTCTGATGGGAAAAAGCTGTCAAGAAGTGAGCTGGCAGCTGGATGGTTGCTGGTATCAAATCCTACATGCTGTTTCGCCCTTGAGCAAGGCACTTAACCCCCCACAATAACTGTTCCACGGGCACCCAGTGTGACAGCCCCCTGCTCTAACCTTTCCAACCTGTATATGTATCTAACAGCCCCCTGCTCTAACCTTTCCAACCTGTATATGTATCTAATAGCCCCCTGCTCTAACCTCTCCAACCTGTATATGTATCTAACCTTTCCAACCTGTATATGTATCTAACAGCCCCCTGGTCTAACCTTTCCAACCTGTATATGTATCTAACAGCCCCCTGCTCTAACCTTTCCAACCTGTATATGTATCTATCAGCCCCCTGCTCCAACCTCTCCAACCTGTATATGTATCTATCAGCCCCCTGCACCAACCTTTCTAACCTCTCCAACCTGTATATGTATCTAACAGCCCCCTGCTCTAACCTCTCCAACCTGTATATGTATCTAACCACCCCCTGCTCTAACCTTTCCAACCTGTATATGTATCTAACAGCCCCCTGCTCCAACCTCTCCAACCTGTATATGTATCTATCAGCCCCCTGCACCAACCTTTCTAACCTCTCCAACCTGTATATGTATCTATCAGCCCCCTGCTCTAACCTCTCCAACCTGTATATGTATCTAACAGTCCCCTGCTCTAACCTTTCTAACCTGTATATGTATCTATCAGCCCCCTGCACCAACCTTTCTAACCTCTCCAACCTGTATATGTATCTAACAGCCACCTGCTCTAAACTTTCTAACCTTTCTAACCTGTATATGTATCTATCAGCCCCCTGCTCTAACCTCTCCAACCTGTATATGTATCTAACAGCCCCCTGCTCCAACCTTTCTAACCTGTATATGTATCTAACAGCCCCCTGCTCTAACCTTTCTAACCTTTCTAACCTGTATATGTATCTAACCACCCCCTGCTCTAACCTCTCCAACCTGTATATGTATCTAACAGCCCCCTGCTCTAACCTCTCCAACCTGTATATGTATCTAACAGCCCCCTGCTCTAACCTCTCCAACCTGTATATGTATCTAACAGCCCCCTGCTCTAACCTCTCCAACCTGTATATGTATCTAACAGCCCCCTGCTCTAACCTTTCTAACCTGTATATGTATCTAACAGCCCCCTGCTCTAACCTTTCTAACCTGTATATGTATCTAACAGCCCCCTGCTCTAACCTCTCCAACCTGTATATGTATCTAACAGCCCCCTGCTCTAACCTCTCCAACCTGTATATGTATCTAACAGCCCCCTGCTCTAACCTCTCCAACCTGTATATGTATCAAACAGCCCCCTGCTCTAAACTCTCCAACCTGTATATGTATCTAACCGCCCCCTGCTCCAACCTCTCCAACCTGTATATGTATCTATCAGCCCCCTGCTCCAACCTCTCCAACCAGTATATGTATCTAACAGCCCCCTGCTCTAACCTCTCCAACCTGTATATGTATCAAACAGCCCCCTGCTCTAAACTCTCCAACCTGTATATGTATCTAACCGCCCCCTGCTCCAACCTCTCCAACCTGTATATGTATCTATCAGCCCCCTGCTCCAACCTCTCCAACCTGTATATGTATCTAACAGCCCCCTGCTCTAACCTCTCCAAACTGTATATGTATCTATCAGCCCCCTGCTCTAACCTTTCCAACCTGTATATGTATCTAACAGCCCCCTGCTCTAACCTCTCCATCTATATATGTATCGAACAGCCCCCTGCTCTAACCTTTCTAACCTTTCTAACCTGTATATGTATCTAACAGCCCCCTGCTCTAACCTCTCCAACCTGTATATGTATCTAACAGCCCCCTGCTCCAACCTTTCTAACCTGTATATGTATCTAACAGCCCCCTGCTCTAACCTCTCCAACCTGTATATGTATCTATCAGCCCCCTGCTCTAACCTTTCCAACCTGTATATGTATCTAACAGCCCCCTGCTCTAACCTTTCCAACCTGTATATGTATCTAACAGCCCCCTGCTCCAACCTCTCCAACCTGTATATGTATCTATCAGCCCCCTGCTCTAACCTCTCCAACCTGTATATGTATCTAACAGCCCCCTGCTCTAACCTTTCTAACCGGTATATGTATCTAACAGCCCCCTGCTCCAACCTTTCTAACCTGTATATGTATCTAACAGCCCCCTGCTCTAACCTTTCTAACCGGTATATGTATCTAACAGCCCCCTGCTCCAACCTTTCCAACCTGTATATGTATCTAACAGCCCCCTGCTCTAACCTCTCCAACCTGTATATGTATCTAACAGCCCCCTGCTCCAACCTCTCCAACCTGTATATGTATCTAACAGCCCCCTGCTCCAACCTCTCCAACCTGTATATGTATCTAACAGCCCCCTGCTCCAACCTCTCTAACCTGTATATGTATCAAACAGCCCCCTGCTCTAACCTCTCCAACCTGTATATGTATCTAACAGCCCCCTGCTCCAACCTCTCCAACCTGTATATGTATCAAACAGCCCCCTGCTCTAACCTCTCCAACCTGTATATGTATCTAACAGCCCCCTGCTCTAACCTCTCCAACCTGTATATGTATCTAACAGCCCCCTGCTCCAACCTCTCCAACCTGTATATGTATCTAACAGCCCCCTGCTCTAACCTCTCCAACCTGTATATGTATCTAACAGCCCCCTGCTCCAACCTCTCCAACCGGTATATGTATCTAACAGCCCCCTGCTCTAACCTTTCTAACCTCCCCAACCTGTATATGTATCTAACAGCCCCCTGCTCTAACCTTTCTAACCTCCCCAACCTGTATATGTATGTAACAGCCCCCTGCTCCAACCTTTCTAACCTGTATATGTATCTAACAGTCCCCTGCTCCAACCTCTCCAACCGGTATATGTATCTAACAGCCCCCTGCTCTAACCTTTCTAACCTCCCCAACCTGTATATGTATGTAACAGCCCCCTGCTCTAACCTCTCCAACCTGTATATGTATCTAACCGCCCCCTGCTCCAACCTCTCCAACCTGTATATGTATCTAACAGCCCCCTGCTCCAACCTCTCCAACCTGTATATGTATCTAACCGCCCCCTGCTCCAACCTCTCCAACCTGTATATGTATCTATCAGCCCCCTGCTCTAACCTTTCCAACCTGTATATGTATCTAACAGCCCCCTGCTCTAACCTTTCTAACCTCCCCAACCTGTATATGTATCTAACAGCCCCCTGCTCTAACCTCTCCAACCAGTATATGTATCTAACAGCCCCCTGCTCTAACCTCTCCAACCTGTATATGTATCTAACAGCCCCCTGCTCTAACCTCTCCAACCTGTATATGTATCAAACAGCCCCCTGCTCTAACCTTTCCAACCTGTATATGTATCAAACAGCCCCCTGCTCTAACCTTTCCAACCTGTATATGTATCTAACAGCCCCCTGCTCCAACCTCTCCAACCTGTATATGTATCAAACAGCCCCCTGCTCTAACCTTTCCAACCTGTATATGTATCTAACAGCCCCCTGCTCCAACCTCTCCAACCTGTATATGTATCTAACAGCCCCCTGCTCTAACCTCTCCAACCTGTATATGTATCTATCAGCCCCCTGCTCCAACCTCTCCAACCGGTATATGTATCTAACAGCCCCCTGCTCTAACCTCTCCAACCTGTATATGTATCTAACAGCCCCCTGCTCCAACCTCTCTAACCTGTATATGTATCAAACAGCCCCCTGCTCTAACCTTTCTAACCTGTATATGTATCTAACAGCCCCCTGCTCCAACCTCTCCAACCTGTATATGTATCTAACAGCCCCCTGCTCCAACCTCTCTAACCTGTATATGTATCAAACAGCCCCCTGCTCTAACCTTTCTAACCTGTATATGTATCAAACAGCCCCCTGCTCCAACCTCTCTAACCTGTATATGTATCAAACAGCCCCTGCTCTAACCTTTCTAACCTGTATATGTATCTAACAGCCCCCTGCTCTAACCTTTCTAACCTGTATATGTATCTAACAGCCCCCTGCTCTAACCTTTCCAACCTGTATATGTATCTAACAGCCCCCTGCTCTAACCTCTCCAACCTGTATATGTATCTAACAGCCCCCTGCTCCAACCTCTCCAACCTGTATATGTATCTAACAGCCCCCTGCTCTAACCTCTCCAACCTGTATATGTATCTAACAGCCCCCTGCTCTAACCTTTCTAACCTCTCCAACCTGTATATGTCATTGCTCATCCATTGACTAATAAAGTGGTCTTGATCTGAAAAGGAATTTTAACAAATTTAACTGCAAACATTTCCTGCACTGTCAATGTTTTTATTTGTGCACATCATGACCCTGCACTGTTCCCAGTTCTTCAGCTTCACTTTGAATGTTTTTACTCTCTTGAGTCTCTGAAGCCATAAACGATTTATCTTTGGATGTCTGTCAGAAGGTTCTGCACGGCACTGATCTGGACCTTTTTTTTCCCAAACTCATTGTTTTGTGCAGCCGTTTGGTTAGGGCACAGGCTGAAGTGTTTTCTTATGTAGCCTGTGACCCTGTGCTCTGTGGTGCAATGTGAGGAATTTCAATGAAGCCGGCTTGTTCAACACGAAGAGAAAAGAATGGAAGCAATACAACTTTGGAACCGAAACTTTACCCAATCAAACTTAAGTCCTGTTTCCTTTTCAGGGATGGCTGGAGGAACCCTGTGGCTTGTCTTGCTTGTTTTTCCTGCTCCCTGGCAAGTCAGACTTTGGGTTCAATTGATTCACATACTTGCCCACTGTAGGGTGCCAATTACTATGTGAAAGCACTGTTTCATCATTGGATTCCGGGTCATTCTATTGTGCACATTTATCAGAGGGTGGAATTTTGGATTTTGTCCTGTTGAACTTGTGCCCTTGATGAACAAATAGCCTATGAAAACGGACGTCCGTTTTCTTTTAAGAGATGGTGGTACTTCCATTAAGTTGTGTAATTCTCGGCTCTATTAGGCCCAGCTGATTAGACTATTCACTAAGGAGACATTTACCATTTTTCTGAAAATGACCATTGATTTGGTTTAGAGGAAATGAAACATTCCACAAGGCTTGTGCCAGCAGTGAGTATGGCTGTGTGTGTGATTGGTTGATACTGGATTGAGATCCATCAATACAAGTTGGTATTCATAGTCCCAGCATTAATTTTGATGAACCCCAGCTAACGTTGGCTCATAACAATGGTGTTGATCTGGATAATCATACTTTTTATCTGCCGCAATGCAAAGCGCATCAAGAGACAAATGGTGATGAGCACAAATCACTCTGACCTTATTAGTGTGCACCCTTTTCTTGTACAGTATAGATTGCTTGTGCTACTAGGAAATAATTATTTAATGTGTCAGGTTGAGCTAATGGCTGTATATATGAATGGACAAAACCATTGATCACGTGACACCATTCATTCCTATGTGAAGACTCAATAGTGCATTGAAGCCAAATGAAGTTGTATAAGATGGCGTCTCATGGCGACATAACGTACAGTTTGAGCTACTCCAGGACGTGACGTTCAAGGCTACCCCAGTGCTGTCCCAAGTCGAGGGCTGACCAGGGTACTGCAGTCTACCTACAGCAACGAAATTATCCTTAAAGGAAAACTCAACCCAAAAACTTTTGGTATTTGTTGCATCAGTCCATTGTTGACATAGTCCCAAAATTGTCAGCAATCAATTATTCAAGATATGCAACTTTCAAAATATAGAAATCATCCCCGTATGATTGGATGCAAAACGCAGCATCATTTCTGCATTTTGAAAGTTACATATCTTGAATACTTGATTGCTGACAAGCAAAATTGTTTCAAGGACATGCATCTGGTGTATTAGAACCAATTATTGGTACCATGATTGTCTTCTACATTTTTAAAATTTACATGAAGATTGACCACAAAGATTGCCATTTTTCCATTCACTATAATGGGGGATCCTGTTTTCTGCTAACAATGCCTGCAGTATCGCGGTCGACCTTGAACTTCTGTGGCTTCAATGATGGGGGCAGTCTTTCAACGCCTTGATTTGTGCCAGGTACACTTCAGACTGAAATCCTCTTCCACAGGAGGTAGCTGGAGAGAACATTACTAAATCATGTCGCTCTCCACTCGCATGGTGACGTGTTAATTCCTCACAAATGATGTGCAGTCACCGTCACGAGAGGCCAAAATATGCTACTTCAGCCAACACCTCTCAAGGGCTTAATGTAATGTTGTCATCTCTTAAAGCTATTGATTGGGCCTTACTACTGATGTCAAGCACCAACATGCCAAGCACCATTTAAAAGTTCCACTGGATTATCAAATGCAACTCATTTGTTCTCAGATTGTCTAGCTTTGTGCCACCTCTTCTTTGTACTGTTAGTGCTCTTGAATATTCCAACAAATATGTTTTGTGTTGCTTAGACTTTATGAAACAAGTATTATCAATTCTAAATATATGTACACTTACCTGGAATAGTTGTAGGATATCCGTTACCCTCACTAGTGAATGGCATGATCTTGAGGACAAGTTCCCCACACGGCCCCAGTTGTTTTATTATGTGGAAAAGTAGAAGCCTCATCGAAGAGCTTGGAAATGGGTAATGTGAAATTGGAACATGCATGACATGTTCAAGGCAGATTGATGAGTTTGATTCAAGTACTTGTGTTTTATTCTTTGGGAAAACCCATTCACACAAAAACCTACAGATATCTTTGCTGAATTTGACTTCTGTCTTCAGTGTTTTGTCCTTAGAACAATCACTTTAATACATTCTTCACAAACGTGATGCAAGTTAAAGGAAAATGTTCACCCATTTGGAATGTTATTGTTTTTGTGCATCTCTGAGTGGTGTTCTATGGATTCCCTGGGTCATTTCATGTCTTCAGTGTATCTAAGTTATTGGCGTTCAAGCAGGCAGAAATGTGATAAAGTTGCTCTCACTACACTGGAAGTTATTAATAGAAATACGACTTTTAGATTGTGAAAACGTCAATCATTACATGTCAGATTCTAATACTGGCCATAACTCAGAAAGATGTCTCCTCTCGAATGAGCCATTGATCATATTTTTGCAATATTCCTTGTGTAATTTAACTAGCACATATTTCCTATTTGTCTGCCTATTTAGTCCTGGGTGCATTGCATGGTGCCGTTGCCAGATATATTATAGAAAAGAGATAGGATTCCCATGAATGAAGGAACATAACGGCCCAACCAGCAGACTGTCGACCAATTGCGTTCACGTTGTCATGCTGCGTCACGCGATTCCAAAGCTAATCGTCACACAGTCCCTTCTCAAAGTGTGTAGCAAGATAGATTTGTAATGTTGTACTTCTTGTTGACGAAATTTGTGCTAATGTTGAGTTTTTGGCTAGTGCCCAATAGACTCCCATTCACTCCTTGAAGGAGAGCACTATTTGTCCTAGAGTCACCCAGAATGCAACGCGTGGGTCAAAGACAAAGCATGG
Organism: Oncorhynchus kisutch; assembly: GCF_002021735.2. NCBI lineage: Eukaryota > Metazoa > Chordata > Actinopteri > Salmoniformes > Salmonidae > Oncorhynchus > Oncorhynchus kisutch. The sequence continues at coordinate 32,741,934 of NC_034198.2, read as the reverse complement.
GCAATGTTTCCCATCTCCTCTAAAGTATATCTGCTGTTGCAAATCTCAAATATTGATCTGCAGGTTGAATATAGTGAGATTTTAGACCCATGAAATTGATAGTGCAGTTTTTTTTGTGCCGATTTTACAGCTAACTAGCTACTTTACATGCTGATGTTGTCTTTGGTATTATTGTGTGTAGCTACGTTTGCTAGCCAGCCAGCCAGCCCATAGAGAGAGCATTGCATTGTGGATAACGCCAAAATGAAACGTTTGCTCACCAAAAATATTGTTCTGACACATTAGTGTTATTTAACACTGTAAATGAAAGGAATGTGTGGTTTTGGGTGTATTTTCTTTTAAATCTTGTGAATAATTAAAAGTGGCTAAAAACAAGTGAGGATTCCCTTCCCTCCATTCTTTGTGGTGTTCTGTTTGTCACAGTTGTAGCCTAGAGCTCACACAGAAACTGTAAAAAAAAAAAACAGTACAGATGTAGGATCTTAATTTAAAAAAGGTTTAAAAGGCTTCAAAAGTTTGTAATTAACAATAAAAAATGTCAGACTTGAGTTGCCCTAACAAAATATGTATCAACTCCTTCAAAAATGTATATTTAAAAATAATCCACACAATAACTCACATTTCTTGTTGCTGCAGGATTATCTTCCTGCTGTGGAGAAACTGGTCAAATTAAATACAACTATTTTCCCTAGATAAATGATTAGACTACTAAATATAGGCAATGTGGTGATGGGGAAATTAGAAAAGCCACATCACGTGATGTCTTGAATGAGACTTGTTAATTGTCTAGTAACACAACCTAGTTAAGCCATGTTAGTTTGTTATTCTGATTCACTACTACACCATACTCGCGTTCTCCTTTCTCAGAGCACTGTCATTTACACACTTTCTTTGTTCTTTCTCCATCACCCATCCACCTCCTGCAAGCATCCTCTTTGAACTGGCCTATTTAAAATGATGAAATTGTCTGATTTATCTTGCCTGGCTCCCGGCGAAGGTGACCTTGAGCTGCTCCACAGTGGGGAGTTAGTTTAACGGGCATCCTGTGGAGACATGGATATAAAGTATCACTGAGTCTATTATCGCTGCCCACCGTCCGGGCAGCCCTAACCACTTATTCCAGTGCATTTGAATATTTAGTCAAGCTTTGGTTTTGGGAGCTGCTGAAAGTCAAATGTATTTGTGTGAAGAAGTTGGCCTGGTACTGGGTTTATGGCCAGAAATATGCAATGAAGATATTAGACTAGAGGGAGGCTTGAGTTGACACCCTACTTGTATTTGAATCAGTCTCAAATCCTATGTAAAGCTTCTATATCTAGGCCTATTCACTGTTCTTTCATCGATAAGTGGCATGCCACAATATGAGACTTACTCTTATGTTCTCAGTGAAGCTAATCAAATTCCTCTCATTTTACAAACCATATATACAAAAACAGTTATGTTTTTGTTTTGTACATTTAAAGTATTCCGTTAAAGCACACCTAGGAGTCAACAACAATTTAATTGAATGTCACCATTGGGAGGGGGGAAATGTTTCCAGTTTTTTTCGTTTAAAGTTCCAACAATCCAATTTGACCTGTCAGTCCAGATTCCAATTTAAGATGCACTGACTCTTGTGTTGACGCCTCTGCTTGGGGCACGGAGCTGGAGGGTGCTAGGATGGATGTTTCACGATGGAGACTGAAGATAGATTCTCCATCAGGGTTGCCCCTCTTTGACAGCGAGAGAAAAGCCATCCTGAGAAGTTGAAGGTTTATTTTACTCGCTGTTTGTGTGATTAATGGGTTTGCATCTGTGACGTGGCTGTATGTCTAGGCGTCAAGAGGGTACCCGTTGGTGACAGGCCAGTAAGAAGGCAAATGTCATTTTAGCCAATGACAGCTCTCGTATTGCAGCGGTCACAAAGCCTGGGACAAACTCAACTGACAGGTTAACATGGCAGTCATTATTATAAAGGGGCAGTCAACGGTGTCCTGTCTGCAAACTCAACCGACAGATTAATATGACAGTCATTATTAGGGGCCAGTCAATATTGGGAGTCACTCAGTTAGTAAGCCTCTGATTTCATTGTGCTGTCAGGCACTGTATTTTGTGGTGGGGATGACTGTTTTATTGCACCATATAATAAAGCCTGGTGATGATGACAACCCTTCTTGTTTTTAGGCCTATGTTGTGACTAGGAGTGCTGAATAGGAGTTTAAATTTGAAGGTCTGATAAGATAGAATTTCCACGTTGTCTGTCCACTTGCCCATGAAGTAGCTAGCCTATATTAACGCATTATGTAGTGACAATTCAACATTACAAATGTTAGTCATGTAGCAGACGCTCTTTCCCAGAGCGACTTTGTGCATTCATCTAAAGATAGCTAGACGATGTAACCAGAAACATCCATGCAGGTTACTTAGGGACTATTCTCACTGAATATAGTTATCGGGCCCACATTTACATACAGTACCAGTCAAACGTTCAGACACACCTACTCATTCCAGGGTTTTTCTTTCCTTTTTATTATTTTCTACATTGTAGAATAATAGTGAAGACATCAAAACTATGAGATAACACATATGGAGTCACGTAGTAACCCCCAGGAAACAAAATGTTGACTTTCATATCCTACATTTTTTACTTACATACGGTTTAATCAGAAGTTTACATACACCTTACCCAAATACATTTAAACTGACATTTAATCCTAGTAAAAATTCCCTGTCTTAGGTCAGTTAGGATCACCACTTTATTTTAAGAATATGAAATGTCAGAATAATAGTGCTTCTACACCTGCATTGCTTGCTGTTTGGGGTTTTAGGCTGGGTTTCTGTACAGCACTTTGAGATATCAGCTGATGTACGAAGGGCTATATAAATACATTTGATTTGATTTGATTTGATTTGATTAGTAGAGAGAATGATTTATTTCAGCTTTTATTTCTTCCATCGCATTCCCAGTGGGTCAGAAGTTTACATACACTCAATTAGTATTTGGTAGCATTGCCTTTAAATGGTTTAACTTGGGATAAACATTTCTGGTAGCCTTCCACAAGCTTCCCACAATAAGTTGGGTGAATTTTGGCCCATTCCTCCTGACAGAGCTGGTGTAACTGAGTCAGGTTTGTTGGCCTCCTTGCTCAAACATGCTTTTTCACTTCTGCACACACAGATTTCTATGGGATTGAGGTCAGGACTTTGTGATGGCCACTCCAATACCTTAACGTTGTTGTCCTGTAGCCATTTTGCCGCAACTTTGGAAGTATGCTTGGGGTCATTGTCCATTTGGAAGACCCATTTGCGACCAAGCTTTAACTTCCTGACTGATGTCTTGAGATGTTGCTTCAATATATCCACATAATTTACCTACCTCATGATGCCATCTATTTTGTGAAGTGCACCAGACCCTCCTGCAGCAAAGCACCCCCACAACATGATGCTGCCACCCCCGTGCTTCACGGTTGGGATGGTGTTCTTTGGCTTGCAAGCCTCACCCCTTTCCCTCCCAACATAACAATGGTCATTATGGCCAAACAGTTCTATGTTTGGTTCATCAGACTGGAGGACATTTCTCCAAAAAGTACGATCTTTGTCCTCATGTGCAGTTGCAAACTATAGTCTGGCTATTTTATGGCGGTTTTGAGCAGTGGCTTCTTCCTTGCTGAGTGGCCTTTCAGGTTATGTCGATATAGGACTCGTTTTACTGTGGATATAGATACTTTTGTACCTGTTTCCTCCAGCATCTTCACAAGGTCCTTTGCTGTTGTTCTGGGATTGATTTGCCCTTTTCGCACCAAATAACGTTCATCTCTAGGAGACAGAATACTTCTCCTTCCTGACAAGTTTGACGGCTGCGTGGTCCCATGGTGTTTATACTTGCATACTATTGTTTGTACAGATGAACGTGGTACCTTCAGGCGTTTGGAAAATGCTCCCCTGGATGAACCAGACTTGTGGAGGTCAACAATTTTTTTTCCTGAGGTCTTGGCTAATTTTCTTTTGATTTTCCCATGATGTCAAGCAAAGAGGCACTGCATTTGAAGGTAGGCCTTGAAATACATCCACAGGTACACCTCCAATTGAGTCAAATGATATCAATTAGCCAATCAGAAGCTTCTAAAGCCATGACATAATTTCTTAGTGTATGTAAACTTCTGACCTACTGGAATTGTGATACAGTGAATTATAAGTGACATAAAGTCTCTAAACAATTGTTGGAAAAATTACTTGTGTCATGCATAAGGTAGATGTCCTATCCGACTTGCTAAAACTATAGTTTGTTAACAAGAAATTTGTGGAGTGGTTTAAAAACAAGTTTTAATAACTCCAACCTAAGTGTATGTAAACCTCCGACTTCAACTGTATGTCAACATTTTGAAATTAGTGTCGACATAAAAATGTATATACAGTGGTGCAAAAAAGTATTTAGTCAGCCACCAATTGTGCACGTTCTCCCACTTAAAAAGATGAGAGAGGCCTGTAATTTTCATCATAGGTACACTTCAACTATGACAGACAAAATGAGAAAAAAAATCCAGAAAATCACATTGTAGGATTTTTAATGAATTTATTTGCAAGTTATGGTGGAAAATAAGTATTTGGTCAATAACAAAATTTTATCTCAATACTTTGTTATATACCCTTTGTTGGCAATGACAGAGGTCAATCGTTTTCTGTAAGTCTTCACAAGGTTTTCACACACTGTTGCTGTTATTTTGGCCCATTCCTCCATGCAGATCTCCTCTAGAGCAATGATGTTTTGGAGCTGTTGCTGGGTAAAACGGACTTTCAACTCCCCCAAAGATTTTCTATGGGGTTGAGATCACCGTTCTTGTGATCATTTTGACCCCACTGGGTGAGATCTTGCGTGGAGCCCCAGATCGAGGGAGATTATCAGTGGTCTTGTATGTCTTCCATTTCCTAATAATTGCTCCCACAGTTGATTTCTTCAAACCAAGCTGCTTACCTATTGCAGATTCAGTCTTCCCAGCCTGGTGCAGGTCTACAATTTTGTTTCTGGTGTCCTTTGACAGCTCTTTGGTCTTGGCCATAGTGGAGTTTGGAGTGTGACTGTTTGATGTTGTGGACAGGTGTCTTTTATACTGATAACAAGTTCAAACAGGTGCCATTAATACAGGTAACGAGTGCAGGACAGAGGAGCATCTTAAAGAAGAAGTTACAGGTCTGTGAGAGACAGAAATCTTGCTTGTTTGTAGGTGACCAAATACTTATTTTCCACCATAATTTGCAAATAAATAAATAAAAAATCCTACAATGTGATTTTCTGGATTTTTTTTCTTCTAATTTTGTCTGTCATAGTTGAAGTGTACCTGATGGAAATTACAGGCCTCTCTCATCGTTTTAAGTGGGAGAACTTGCACAATTGGTGGCTGACTAAATACTTTTTTGCCCCACTGTATGGAGGCGGGAATGGACTTTAGTAGTTTCTGGCTCAGTGCATCTGGCAGGCGGCAGCTACTGCCACAATTTCACAATGTAACCAGCTGTTAATGCAATTTAATGTAACCTCAATAAATCCAGTCTCAAATATAAGGAAAATATCTGTACTTTTTCAGCTGTTTAAAAAAAAATGTGATCTGCCATTACGATTAGTACTGTAGGAGTGAGTTCAATGAGACAATTCTGTTTCCAGCGCTCTGTTGGGTGGGGGGGGGTGAACTCCAGAGGTAGAGCTCAAGACGTAATCATTTTGCAAGTTTACGCAACAGTGTTGTCTCTTCAATATATACCTCTCGAGAACCTCTCAAATGTCCCTTTGCTATCGTCAATGTGAAAACAGCCCTGGAAGCTCAATTTGAGTGAACATTATCACAGCCAAAGCTAAACTACTCACTTTGAGAATAATTGGGATTGTATGTCTCTAACGTACATGGCCGTCACTAGGATGTGTAACCTGAAATAATTACTATTAGAGATGATGGCAGGTTTGTAGTTATTTCAGGTGTATTTAAGGGTAGTCACCAATTGATTTGCAGCATCAAGGCTGTTACTTTCAGCCTGCTTCTGTTTCCTGATGTATGTTGAGTGAAGTAGCCTAGAGGACCTCCTTGAGGACCACTAGCAACAACAGGCGCTGATTCATTTGGCTCTACTCGCCAGGCATGCCACGCCAGGGATATAACACTCTGGCCCCGTCTAAACATTTATCAAGCCTCCTCTGCCATCTCTGCCTCCTATCCTTCCTCAGTGTCTGCTCACTCATTGAAATGCAGAACAACGATCGCTTTGTTCAAAAATAATTTGCCCATGCTCTTGTAAGAGGCATGCCTTGGGGGACATGGGGGTGAGAATGGTCTTTTCCGGTGTCTAAATGAATCGTCTTGATGTCTGCACTGGACAGGTAGTCATCAGTTTGGGTAATATACCCCTACAGAGTGTGAGATGGTGTTGATTAGGAGGAGACTGATGGTTTACGTGATATTTGTTGTGTTGTGGAAGTCCAGGCAGGGGCTAGGAATGCTGCACTGCTGCCTCATCGCAATTAACTGCAAGGTTATCATAGGCCTCAAATGTGAGTTGCTTTTTGACATTTGATATATAATGATGTACTTTGTTTGTGTTTTAATGATGGGACTGTTTCTAGGTGGTGTAAAAGGAACACTAAGTAACCCCCTACTGGGTTCTTATTCCAAAGTGAGGTCACCAGAAAGACTGCACTGGCCAGTCTGTGATACCCTATTCCAACTGCAAAAAATACCCCCTGGGCTGCGGCTGAAGACTAAGTTACTTGAATTTCATTTAGTAAATTTTTTTGTGAGCCCAAAGCGCCATCTCTCTAGAGAGAAATCAAATCATTCCAGAAAGAAATCCAGTGAAGAACTATGTGGGACGCTGGGCTGAAGGGCGATGTAGTTTTTATTGAGCAAATATTCAACATAGTTTAGTAGAGAAATGTGGTAATTAACTACAATGACCATAATCCACTGCACCATTTCCCCCCAGTTTAGACGGATCAGAGAGGAAGAGACGATGCGAGAGGTTTCACTCTCGCCAAAATCTGTCCAAACTAAGCCCAATAACGTTTCTATGGGCTTATTTTGGACCTAAGTTTGTCGCCTGCCTTCCCACATTTGGGGCAATGACTTCCATCATTAGGGGGAGGCGGGAGCATCTCATCAATATACAGTATACAGATCTCTGGACGGATACACTTGTACGCCTGCTACGTTAGGTTAGATACATATAGACAACATGAGAGAGGAATGTGCACAACGACGGGAGTGACAAAGACAGTTCGTGAAAGTATGCCTTATGTACTTTGAAGAAGTAGTAAAATGATTTTGTAAGACAACTCTGCAGCATACTGAGTAAGGCTAGCTAAATAGGATGACTAAAGACAGTACATGGAGAGTACATCATGTTAGATGGCCTAGCTGGCTGACTGCTACTGCCTGATCAGAGATGACATACAGTATATGTTTTATTATTTCATAGTCATTTCCTATTTGTCTATTAATGCCTACCCAATGTGGACCTGATCAGAGACCTAATGGAATATTTTCAATGTTTTGGCAATTGTATGTTCACTATTTTTGACTTTGGAATTCCCATTAAAAAGCTCCAAAATCATTGAAACTTCATTATTTCATATTGCATTACATGCTTAAAAAACATCATCCATCGAACCGACCTCAGAAAGCACTAATCACTCAGCGCTATTACACCTTGATAAGGGCTTTTGTGGACAGAAGCTACCCTGATAAATATTTCCAAATTCAAATGATTTGTGGTTAAGAGGGGATGTTTAAATATGAAAGGCTTGGTCTCCACTCCCAGAGCAGTGAGGGTGAAAATCTTCACAAAGAGAGGCTGTGTCACATGAACAAGCAGGTTCCGTTACGCCTTGGAGTCACTGTTATGGCATCCCATTACTCTTCTTCTCTCTTTAAGACAAATTGCTTATTGAACTTTTCAACGGTGTCCCATTTTTTTTTACTGTACATTAACCTCAGTGTACTTGTGTGAAGCGCCATGTTGCCAATGCGTAGCTTGTGTGCTTGTGCACAATGTACTTGGGGAAACATATTGGTTTGCAATTTTCAGATGTTGTGCTTCTCAATGTATTTTTTTTTGCAATTGACAAACTAGGCCCTGGAAGTAAGCATTTTTTTCTGAAATGGAATTGTTGTAGCGGTTTATTCAGTGTATAGGTACATACAGCTTGAATTAGGCTAAAGGGGATTTTTTGCGAGTAGCATGTACCAAATTATCAGGAATCAAGTTAAGACCCAAGTGCAGACTGTGTGAAGTAACAATGTTTATTGTAACCACAGGGGCAGGCAGGAGTCGATAATCCAGAGTAGAGGCCAAGGTACAGGACGGCAGGCTCAGTTCAGCCAGAGGTCGGTAATTCAGGGGTGGAGCAAAGGTACAGGACGGCAGGCAGGCTCAGAGGCAGGCAGTGGTCAGGGGGACGGGTACAGGGTCAGGACAGGCAAAGGTACAGGACGGCAGGCAGGCTCAGAGGCAGGCAGTGGTCAGGGGGGCGGGTACAGGGTCAGGACAGGCAAAGGTACAGGACGGCAGGCAGGCTCAGAGGCAGGCAGTGGTCAGGGGGGCGGGTACAGGGTCAGGACAGGCAAAGGTACAGGACGGCAGGCAGGCTCAGAGGCAGGCAGTAGTCAGGGGGGCGGGTACAGGGTCAGGACAGGCAAAGGTACAGGACGCAGGCAGGCTCAGAGGCAGGCAGTGGTCAGGGGACGGGTACAGGGTCAGGACAGGCAAAGGTACAGGACGGCAGGCAGGCTCAGAGGCAGGCAGTGGTCAGGGGACGGGTACAGGGTCAGGACAGGCAAAGGTACAGGACGGCAGGCAGGCTCAGAGGCAGGCAGTGGTCAGGGGGACGGGTACAGGGTCAGGACAGGCAAAGGACAAAAATCAGGAGGACAAGAAAAAGAGTGACTAGGGAAAACCAGGAGCTGAGACAAACTGCTGGTAGGCTTGAACAAACAAAACGACCTGGCAGCAGACAGAAAACACAGGTATAAATACACAGGGGAAAATGGGGAAGATGGATGACACCTGGAGGGAAGTGGAGACAAGCACAAAGACAGGTGAAACAGATCAGGGCGTGACACCATATGTGTTGGAGGGTTTAACACCCAAACAGAAACATTCAATTAATTGTATGTTATTGGTGTAGTTTATCCAAATATTAGGCCTAATTAATTTCTGGAAAGAAAATGTACGGCTGTCATTAAAGTTGCAATATGTAATTTTTTGGGCGACCCGACCACATTAAAGTGTGTATTTATAGATCTTTCGTTCTCATTGAAAGCAAGCAGTAGTTATATGTGCGCTATTTCTATGCTTCCCGTTCTTACGTTAAGTTTGTGCATCTTTTACTTTAGGTTTTGTACACCTGCTTCAAACAGCTGAAACTACAATATTTGTATTTATTTTATTTTACCTTTATTTAACTAGGCAAGTCAGTTAACCTTTTGTGACTAGGGGGCAGTATTTTCATTTTTGGAAAAAATAACGTTCCTGTAGTAAACAGGATATTTTGTCAGGACAAGATGCTAGAATATGCATATAATTGACAGCTTAGGATAGAAAACATTCTAAAGTTTCCAAAACTGTAAAAATATTGTCTGTGAGTATAACAGAACTGATGTTGCAGGCGAAAACCTGAGAAAAATCCAATCCGGAAGTGCCTCATGTTTTGAAAGCGCTGCGTTCCTATTGAGCAGTGAATGGGCTATCAACCAGATTACTTTTTCTCCGTAATCCCCAAGGTGTCTACAGCATTGTGACGTAGTTTTACGCATTTATGTTGAAGAATACCCGTAAGCGGCTACATTGCGCAAGTGGTCATCTGATGCTCCCAGAGTGATTCTCGCATAAAATACAGAGGTAGCCATTATTCCAATCGGTCCTACTGAAAAACGAATTGTCCTGGTGGATATATTATCGAATAGATATTTGAAAAACACCTTGAGGATTGATTATAAACAACGTTTGCCATGTTTCTGTCGATATTATGGAGCTAATTTGGAATATTTTTCGCCGTTTTCGTGACTGCAATTTCCGGGCGATTTCTCTGCCAAACGTGAAGAACAGAAGGAGCTATTTCGCCTACAAAAATAATATTTTTGGAAAAAAGGAACATTGGCTATCTAACTGGGAGTCTCGTGAGTGAAAACATCCGAAGCTAATCAAAGGTAAACGATTTAATTTGATTGCTTTTCTGATTTCCGTGACCAAGTTAGCTGCTGCTAGCTGGACAAAATGCTATGCTAGGCTATCGATAAACTTACACAAATGCTTGTCTAGCTTTGGCTATAAAGCATATTTTGAAAATCTGAGATGACAGGGTGATTAACAAAGGTGTGCGTGTCTCAATATATTTCACCTGTGATTTTCATGAATAGGAATATTTATGTCTTTGCGTTATGCTAATTAGTGTCAGTCGATGATTACGCTCCCTCATGCGGGATGGGGAGTCACTAATTAAGAACAAATTCTTAATTTCAACGACGGCCTAGAAACAGTGGGTTAACTGCCTTGTCAGGGGCAGAACTCCAGATGATTTTTACCTTGTCAGCTCAGGGGTTTGATCTTGCAACCTTCCAGTTATTTGTTCAATGCTCTAACCACTAGGCTACCTGCCGGAGCAATTTATGGAAAAGATATTTCAGTGGTTTAGATGGTACAATAATGCTCTACACTGTACTTGCTTGTTTTGTCACAAACTGAAATTAGGCAAACTATTTAGCAACCAAGAAAAAGCGGAGCGATTTCTGCGTAGTGCATCTTTAAATGTGGTTGATTTGAATAGACACTTATTGCATCGTTTTTTTATTGAAGTTTCTGTTGAAGATATAGCGTCATTACAGTCATTGTAATTTCCCAAAAATATTACAATTAATTTGGTGACCGGCCCATTTGTGTGCATTAGTGACTGTCTAAACAACTGAAACTGAGTTTAGGCCATACTTTACACTGATATGACAACAAATGATGGGTGTCCTTTGAAGCTTGTGGATGCAGAACTTCCAAAGCAATTCAGGCACTTTCAGTGACTGAATATCTTCCTGCTCTCAACCTCTTTCCCTAGAGCTCTCCAGGCCGTTAGCCTGTCCCCAGACCCACCAACATGTGGAAACAGCAGACCTCCATTATGAAGTGTTGAGAGGTCCCTATGCCCTCAGAGACATAACCTTCATTTGGCGTCAAATCACTATTCTCTGTGCCTTGGCCTTCTCTTCGCTTTTATTGTTGTACTGCACATTGTCTCCCAGGCCACACCTTGCCTGTGTGTCTGACATGAAGTGCAAATGACATATAAAATGTGCATATATATATATATATATATATATATATATATATGTATATAATAATGTAATAGTGCACATTTTAGGCTGTCTATCGTTGGGGTGAAAATATGGAAACGCATTACTTTTCTTTGCCATTTGTCCTTCAAGATATGAAATGTTTTTTTTGTTTTTTTAAAATCTATTTTTCAGCACTTTTAGTACAGCACTTTGTAGATGGGAGTACTGTCGCAACCTGACATGGCATTTTGTCAGTGTGTTAAGGCCTCTTGCTGGTCGTTAGAAGCAGGAGAGGTGTGTTTGGAGGCAGACCGTTTTTTCCCTTCTAAGATAGGTGACCTTCAACTCACTGTTGATCGAGGGAAGAAAGTGCTTCTGTGATATTTCTGGCTGAAAAAATAAAGGATTGTTTTATAATTATCCCCTACTACTTCTTTCTCGGCTGAGTTCTAACAATCTGTTAAATGCACTATACAGACTTTTTGTAGGGTGACTGTAATTCAATAATGTGATTTGGGTTTATATAGACTTGAAATGGTATTGAAGGGCTTGTTTTTTGCTGATATGCATTTTTACTGTGAGAAATGAGTGAAATTAAAATAAGTATTGAATGATTGAATTCCTTATTGTTCTCAATGGTAAATGCATGTAGATGAGAGGTGACACTTTGGAATGACTTCAAATGCTAACCTTTTGTACAGTTCGTACATAATGGTGTTTGTAAACAAAACAATTAGCTGCCCTTTTCTATTTCCAGGAGTGAAAGACAATCTAAGACATGCATACAGTACCAGTCAAAAGTTTGGACACATCTACTCACTTAAAGGGTTTTTCTTTATTTTGACTGTTTTCTACATTGTAGGATAATAGTGAAGACATCAAAACTATGTAATAACACACGTGCAAAGCTGTCATCAAAGCAAAGGGTGACTACTTTGAAGAATCTCAAACATAAAATATATTTTGATTTGTTTAACACTTTTTTTGGCTACTGTATGATTCCATATGTGTTATTTCATAGTTTTGATGTCTTCACTATTATTCTACAATGTAGAAAATAGTACAAATAAAGAACAACCCTGGAATGAGTAGGTGTCCACATTTTTGACTTGTACTGTAGATGTTCTGATTCCATGTCCACTTTCATACCTTTTGGGTAGATGGTTGCATGAAAATCTCAGTAGATCTATTTGTTTAAGTGTTCAGACTTCAAAAAGGTCATGCAGCTCTCATCAATTCGTATGTCAGCTGTCTACATGATCTGTCTGACAAGCTTTAATGCCAACTCTGCACTTTCACTGCTGACTCCCTGAATTGGCATAAAATGAACATTTTCTGTAACTCTAACAAGACACCTGGTGTTCATTCAATCAGCTCCTGAAGTCTCCTTTGTTCTGAGTGCCATCATGGGGCTTTGTGGCTGAAATAAAATAAATAATTTCTCATGCAGCAGGCTTGTGACTGCTCACCAAGGCCACCATGTGATTCATAATGACAGTTATTTTCAATAGTCTGTGAAAGTAGGGAGCTGAAGACCCTTATTACTCCTGCTGTAGGTTGATTTAACTCCTTAATATCACCTGCTGGCAACACAACATATCTAACAACATTAATTGAGTTATTCACAATCCTGTTGGCAGTATTGTTGAGACTCCCGAAACGAATTAGTTTGCATTGTGTTAGGCATCCTGACCGAGTCTTTGTAGTAGAATAATTCCTCACCTGTATTAATTTTCCTCCAAGGTGGTAGTGTTGATGCTCATGGCTTGAAGTGAGCGTTTCTTAGCAACCACTGCTCAGCGCACCTGTCATTGCAGGCTTTAAACTAGTGCCCTCAGAGACCTATACCCCCAGATCTATTCTAAATGAATTGAATTTAGAATAGAGATCAGTGTCATTGTTAAATTAACAATGTCAGTTATTTGTACACAAACAATACATGTGTGACGCCGTCATTGTTGGGGTGTGTTTTTAAAGAGTTTGGTGTAATCATGCTACCGCAGGGCTCGATTAACCACTAACCCACATTGAGGTAGTCTCTATTCACTGATCATGAAAAACATTTCCCCATTCTATAAAACCAATTCTAAATTAACTTGATTGTCCAAAATATTTATTTGCTAGCTCTCTGATAACCATCAAAGCTGGTGAAATGAACGTGCACAGAAATAGCCAATATTGTTGATCTCTTGCAGTGGAGCAATTTCACAACACATCTACTCAATCTCTTTTGCCACAGGATCCATATCTTTGTTGGACAGACACACTTTGACGGTTCCAGATGGTTAATCTTGTTAAATTGACTCAATTTACGTATTACTGTTTGCTTATCGAGATTCTGATGTCTCTGTCAACAAGGGGAAGATGACTTTCCATCTTATATCCAGACCATTCTAATCCAATATCCAATAGAGAGTGACCTTTTGGGATTTGCAACAGCATTGGCAATCGTCCTGCTTACAGCATTTCTAGCCCCTAGAATTCAATAAGGTTAACGTCAAGTCTAGATTGATGTCACAAAACGATATGAAGTGTAAATACCTAAGATGATTCGATGGGGAGATATCAAACCGTGGGAATGTCTGTCCTGCTTGAGAATGAAATTATTCATAGATATCCCCAAGGTCTAAAATTCACTCTGGAGTTAGTGGCACATTTCGTTTGTTCTTGCATGTTATCAATGTCAGTTTTTCATTTTCTTTTTTTCCTTTAACGGACTGACCTTTAAGTTTGCCACACCATTTGCAAATTTTGCAACATGTAATTGCTAGAGCAGATAATTGGCTCATGTTGAATTGATTTGCATAATAATTAACACTTGTCTTTTGACCCTAATACTGTATTTTGGGGACCAGTACCCATCACTGTCCCATGTTCTTTGCCTGTCATTTTGCCAAACGAGTAAAGGTCCTCACTGAAGGTTTCTTGACTGAAAAATATATCTTTACTCCTCTCTTCCCAGATCTTCTGAGCCCAGATCTTCTCCAAAGGGATCTGGTGTTTCTTGTCTTGACACAGGTAACCATTTCTCTGCCATCGTAATATTTGAGAAATCTTTCAAACTTGCAGAACTGCTGACTCGGGAACCATTTTAGATGCATGCAAATGAGCCGTATGTGAATTTAATGTGATTCCAACCTTTGCCAACGTAGGCTGCTGGGATGTCACAAAGTTCCCTCAGACGCTCTTTATTGACCAACGTTAACTAGAACACTGACTGCCCCAACTCTCTCCCCTCCTCCTCACCCTCTCCTCCACATTCTCCCTCTCTTCTTCTTCTTCTCCAAGGCCTCCGCCTCCGCCTCCTCCCCTTTTCCTTCTCCACTCCTCCGCCTCCTCACCCATCTCCTCCGCCTCTTCCCTCTCTCCTCCGCTTCCTCCCCATCTCCTTTCCTCTCCTCTTCACCCCTCTCCTACATCTCCCGCTCTCCTTCTACTCTCATCTGCCTCCTCCCACTCACCCCTCTCCTCTGCCTCTGCCTCCTACCCCTCCCCCCTCTCCTCTGCCTCCTCCCCCTCTCCTCCTCCTCACCCCTCTCCTCTGCCTCTCCCCCTCTCCTCCTCCTCCTCACCCTTCTCTCCTACTGCCTTCTCCTCCCTCTCCTCTCCTCCTCCTCCTCCCCTTCTCTCCTCTTCCTCCTACCCCTCTCCTCCTCCTACACCCCTCTCCTCTGCCTCCTCCCCTCTCCTCCTCCTCACCCCTCTCCTCTGCCTTACTCCCCCTCTCCTCCTCCTCCTCACCCTTCTCTCCTCTGCCTAATCCCCCTCTCCTCCTCCTCCCCCTCACCCCTCTCCTCTGCCTCCTCCCCCTCTCCTCCTCCTCCTCCTCCTCCTCCTCCTCCTCCTCCTCCTCCTCCTCCTCCTCCTCCTCACCCCTCTCCTCTCCATACTCCCCCTCTCCACCTCCTCCTCCTCCTCACCCTTCTCTCCTCTGCCTACTCCCCCTCTCCTCCTCCTCCCCCTCACCCCTCTCCTCTGCCTCCTCCCCCTCTCCTCCTCCTCCTCCTCCTCACCCCTCTCCTCGGCCTACTCCCCCTCTCCTCCTCCTCCTCCTCCTCCTCCTCCTCCTCACCCTTCTCCTCTGCCTACTCCCCCTCTCCTCCTCCTCCTCCTCCTCCTCACGCTTCTCTCCTCTGCCTCCTTCCCCTCTCGCTACATGCTCAGGCTTGGCAAGGCATTTCCATGGAGCTCCAGTCCAAGGTATAATGACCCAGGCTGATGAAGACATGGAGCCAGGACTAGTGGTGGCTTCCTTATCTATGCAGCATGAAGTTTTTCACTGTGCCACTGAAGTGTCAACTTTGACATCACTGTGGTACTTCTTTATTTTCCTGTAGTGCTCTTGGCTGGTTTAGGAATCTCAGCAGTCAGCACCATAGGTCTGAGGATAGTTTAACTTCCCTCAGTGTTGCATTACGCTTTAATCACCATCTGGCCGTCTGTGCGTGAGCTCATTAAGATCTCCAACTGATTTTATTTGCTTTCAGATACATGACCCCAGTAAGTCTGAGAAGGACAACTGTTGGATTCTAGTTTGTATCAGGATGTCCATCAAATCAAATGTTATTGGTCACATACAGATGTTTAGCAGATATTATTGCGGGTTGTGCGAAATTGTGTTTCTAGCTCCAACAGTGCAGTACAATCTAGCAATGCACACAATACACACAAACCTAAAAGTAAAATAATGGAATTAAGGAAAATATAAATATCAGGATGAGCAATGTCAGAGTGGCATAGACTAAAATACAGTAGAATATAATACAGTATATACATGAGATAAGTAAAGCAAAAATATGTAAACATTATTAAAGTGACTAGTGTTCCATTATTAAAGTAGCCAGTGATTTCAAGTCTATGTACAGTGGGGAGAACAAGTATTTGATACATTGCCGATTTTGCAGGTTTTCCTACTTACCAAGCATGTAGAGGTCTGTCATTTTTATCATAGGTACACTTCAACTGTGAGAGGCAGAATCTAAAACAAAAATCCAGAAAATCACATTGTATGATTTTTAAGTCATTCATTTGCATTTTGGGAAGCAGCCTCTAAGGTGCAGGGTTACGTAACCGGGTCGAAGCTGCCTAGTGATGGCTATTTAACAGTCTAATGGCCTTGAGAGAGACTGAAAAACAGCTTCTTTCGGTCCCAGCTTTGATGCACCTGTGCTGACGTCACCTTCTGGATGATAGTAGGGTGAACAGGCAGTGGCTTGGGTCGTTGTTGTCCTTGATGATCTTTTTGGCCTTCCTGTGACATTGGGTGCTGTAGGTGTCCTGGAGGGCAGGTAGTTTCCCCCCGGTGTGTTGTGCAAACCGCACCACCATCTGGAGAGCCCTGTGGGTGGTGCAGTTGTCTTACCAGGCGGTGATACAGCCCGACAGAATGCTCTCAAATGTGCATCTTTAAAGGTTTGTGAGGGTTTTTGGTGCCAAAACAAATTTCTTCAGCCTCCTGTGTGGATGGACCATTTCAGATCGTCAGTGTTGTGTATGCCGAGGAACTTGAAGCTTTCCACCTGCTCCACTGCGGTTTCATCGGTGTGGATAGGGGCGTATTCCCTCTGCTGTTTCCTGAAGTCCACAATCAGCTCCTTTGTTTTGTCGACATTGAGTGAGAGGTTATTTTCCTGGCATCACACTCCCAGGGCCTTCACCTCCTCCCTGTAGGCTGTCATCATGGTTGGTAATCAGGCCTACTACTGTTGTGTCATCTGCAAACTTGATGATTGAGTTGGTTTGCTTGGTCACGCAGTCATAGGTGAACAGGGAGTACAGGAGGGGACTGAGCACGCACCCTTGTGGGGCTCCTGTGTTGAGGATCAGTGAAAGGGTGTTGTTTCCTACCTTCACCACCTGGGGGTGACCCATCAGGAAGTCCAATGGCACACTGGGGAACAGTTACTATGCTCAAGCATTGTGGTCTCTAATACTAATAGTCACCGACCACCATACTGAACTGGTGGACCACGGTCTGGATCCGGAACCAGAATGGTGTCAATATGGGTCCCGACTAGAAAAAAATTGGTCGGGCTTCAACTCCTTATCATATGAACACACAGAAGACATGGATAAATGTGTAGAGTTGAAGGAAATTAGCTTTTGCTTGTTGTTGGAGCTATTTTATTTGTACAGTTTGGCCTGTTGGTGGCGCTGTTTTATTTGTACAGTTTGGCCTGTTGGTGGAGCTGTTTTTATTCTACAGTTTGGCCTGTTGGTGGAGCTGTCTTTTCATTCTACAGTTTGGCCTGTTGGTGGAGCTGTTTTATTTATACAGTTTGGCCTGTTGGTGGAGCTGTTTTAATTTATACAGTTTGGCCTGTTGGTGGAGCTGTTTTAATTTATACAGTTTGGCCTGTTGGTGGAGCTGTTTTAATTTATACAGTTTGGCCTGTTGGTGGAGCTGTTTTATTTGTACAGTTTGGCCTGTTGGTGGAGCTGTTTTATGTGTACAGTTTGGCCTGTTGGTGGCACTGTCTTTACATTCTACAGTTTGGCCTGTTGGTGGAGCTGTCTTTTCATTCTACAGTTTGGCCTGTTGGTGGAGCTGTCTTTTTATTCTACAGTTTGGCTTGTTGGTGGAGCTGTCTTATTTATACAGTTTGGCCTGTTGGTGGAGCTGTTTTATTTATACAGTTTGGCCTGTTGGTGGAGCTGTTTTATTCTACAGTTTGGCCTGTTGGTGGAGCTGTCTTTATTCTACAGTTTGGCCTGTTGGTGGAGCTGTCTTTATTCTACAGTTTGGCCTGTTGGTGGAGCTGTCTTTTCATTCTACAGTTTGGCCTGTTGGTGGAGCTGTCTTTTCATTCTACAGTTTGCCCTGTTGGTGGAGCTGTCTTTTCATTCTACAGTTTGGCCTGTTGGTGGAGCTGTCTTTATTCTACAGTTTGGCCTGTTGGTGGAGCTGTCTTTTCATTCTACAGTTTGGCCTGTTGGTGGAGCTGTCTTTATTATACAGTTTGGCCTGTTGGTGGAGCTGTCTTTTCATTCTACAGTTTGGCCTGTTGGTGGAGCTGTCTTTATTCTACAGTTTGGCCTGTTGATTCGAGCTGTCTTTTCATTCTACAGTTTGGCCTGTTGGTGGAGCTGTCTTTTCATTCTACAGTTTGGCCTGTTGGTGGAGCTGTCTTTTCATCCTACAGTTTGGCCTGTTGGTGGAGCTGTCTTTTCATTCTACAGTTTGGCCTGTTGGTGGAGCTGTCTTTATTCTACAGTTTGGCCTGTTGGTGGAGCTGTCTTTATTCTACAGTTTGGCCTGTTGGTGGAGCTGTCTTTTCATTCTACAGTTTGGCCTGTTGGTGGAGCTGTCTTTTCATTCTACAGTTTGGCCTGTTGGTAGAGCTGTCTTTTCATTCTACAGTTTGGCCTGTTGGTGGAGCTGTCTTTTCATTCTACAGTTTGGCCTGTTGGTGGAGCTGTCTTTTCAGTATGCAGTCCATTTTCTTTCCAGTGAAACATGTTCATTTGTGAAAGGCATTTTCTCACATGTTCTCTCTCACGTACTTATAAACTTCCGAAAGCAACCTATTTACCCCAATTAAAGTGAGTGATTATAGATGATGAAATGTAGAAACAAGATGTTCCATGTGTTTTTCTTCATTTTGCTGAGGTTATTATGACCTGACCTTTTTACAAAGACTGAAATGTTTTCCATGAAACAGTCAATACAATTACAATTCAGTTACTAACAGTCTAGGCAGCAGGAAGAAAGACTGATAATAGTTTTTATTTTCCACATTTTTTACATTGGATGCACTGAAAAGACATGGTCATTTAATAGTCTCTGAGTCATATAATAACTATTGTGAGCCACAGGAAGGGGGCCGCCAGGGATTTTGGGCCCCATGAAAGATATCACTTTGGGCACCACCACCACCACAGGCCACACCAACCCTGCGCAATTGCTGTAACCACACACCTCCAGAACCCAATCGACCCATTCAAAGCTTTAAATAACTCTACCTTTGCAGGCTTGCAACTCTCTTGTAGTCCAATATTTACTGTACGATATTTACTGACAGTGAGCTGTGAAACTATAACTCTGTGCAACATTCTGCATACAGTGGAATATTAAATGGCAAAATTATTGAATGGAAAATCTCTTAACATTAATGAATAACTTAAAATAAATATACCTTAAATATACATTAACCTCTTCGATTAAAATAAATGAACATTATCATCTATAGAATGATATAACAAACAAAATAATAAAATCAGCAGCAGATTTTTGAACTAAGTATACACACCAACTAGACAATAAGCAGCTGTAAAAGTGAAAATGGAAATGAAAAGGCCTGATGGTGGCGCTAGAGGAAAGGTCAAGAGGTCACCAAATCAATCGGTTTCTTCCACTTGGGGTCTTGATTGTGCACAACCAATTTTATGGCAATCCAGCCATTACTTTGGAAGATATCTTGTTCTCAGTCTTGTTCTCAGCCTGTGGGCATCATGTGTGTAGTGATCCAATATCCACAGCCATGCCATTTAATAGTTATCACTGGCCCTTGCTCAGCCTTACTCACCAAGAGCCCAGCGCCGAGCCTTCTTACTAGCAAAGTCACTGATCAAGTCTTTGAAGTCCAGCTTTCTAGCTAACTGACTTTCAATGGACAGCATGGCAAGAATGCAAAGCCTGTCCTGGGATATAGTGGACCTCAAACTGTTTTTTTAATCAGTTTTAGCTTTCTGAAAGCTCTCTCACCACCAGCAACAGTCACAGGCATTGTGCAAAAATATACGTAAAGCAATGCACACTTCTACAAAAATACTTTGCAGCTTCGTCTTACAAATTGCATTCAGGAGAGGGGACAAGTTAGGGGGGAAAGTGGCAGCATATACAGTGTTCAGGTGTCAGGAGACCGAGAGGGGACAAGTTAGGGGGGAAAGTGGCAGCATATACAGTGTTCAGGTGTCAGGAGACCAAGAGGGGACAAGTTAGGGGGGAAAGTGGCAGCATATACAGTGTTCAGGTGTCAGGAGACCAAGAGGGGACAAGTTAGGGAGGGAAGTAGCAGCATATACAGTGTTCAGGTGTCAGGAGACCAAGAGGGGACAAGTTAGGGAGGGAAGTAGCAGCATATACAGTGTTCAGGTGTTTTACTTCATGTTGAAACTCAGGTGTCAGATCTCTGGAATACTCCATGATCAGTGGTTGGCACACAGAAGGGACTTTATCCCCACTAATCTGCCCAACTTTCAGAACAGCAGAAAATTCTTCTTCTTTTTTTGCAGTGTTGAGGAACCTAGTGTCCAAGTCACTTATGATGTTGTCCATAGCAGTAAAAAACACTGTGTTCTGAAACACCGTTGCTGCGGTATTAAATTAGGATTGGCTTGTGGGGGGAGGGGGGACGTGTCAAATCTCAGAAGGACGGACCCATGTATAGGGACTAAATGGCTGTCTGGGAAGACTGTGGGAAACATCAGTGCAACATGCTATAGTCCTGAAGAACTCTGTATTGTCACTAACAACACAGAGAGGCATATGAATTGGTGTGCGTTAGAAGTGAGTTGCCAAATGTTCTTAAAGGCTCACCACAGTTATTTGCCAGTAATGTGTAAACATGCACCATAAAGTGCTCTTGTGATGTGCAAACCAAATGTATGTTTTTTTATTTGATTATTATTCATGTGATTTCCTTCCCCCCATCATTTTCTGCCAATAGGATGCAGGAACCTTTCATATTGGTATGAAACTTCTATGTTAAGATTCTCTTCAAGTTTAAGACTACGTTAAACAGATAGAATACTGAAATACTCTGGTTGTCCTCTTTCCTTTATGCAAATTGCTCACCTAGTGTTGTTGTTCTCCACTTGTAGATTTGGGATATTCACACTTTACAGAAATTGTCATTGTTACACAGCCAAGTCCTCTTCCACTTTGGCTTCATGAAGATGTCTATTTTGTAAATATGAAGTGTCAGGGAGGCTTTGCAAAAAAAGAGATCAGAATCCAATCCAGTATCCAATCAGGATCAAATAGCCATATGAAGCCAGTACAGCAGAAAGTGATTGCCATGGTAATGAAGTTGGGGAGGGAGGACACTCACTGGCCTCAGGTCAGCCTATGAGATTTCTCAATATGTCTGGCTCCTCCACAACGGGACAGGCTGACCCCACTCTGCTAGACTTCCAAAAGCATTCGTCGTCCACCTATTTCATGGCAATTATCCGGATCACCAACCGCTGGAATGGAGAATTGGCCCTTTTCATTCTACCCCTATAAGTGCGCCATTGTGGCTGTTGTGTGCTATTATAATGGCGATTCTCTTTCGTCGAGGTCAGTGAGGAGACATCACAGGAAGTGTAATTTAAAGAGCGTGAAATTCAAAGCTGCTTCCCCATCGGACTAGATTTCCCCACTCTGGAATTTTGATGTCTAGAGACAAATATTTACCTTCCTGTTATCAGTTGGTCATTTTCCACTCTTGCATCTGCAGATGTTAGGATGAAGTAACACTGTCTGGCATCAACGCATGGCTGAGGTTTCAAACAGGCCCAATTGTTATGTTCTGATAAGCCTTTTGGATCGAGAAAATAATGAGCTGAAAAAAATAATGAGATTTAAAAAAAAATGGCTAACTAAACTTTACCCGTTTTTTTTTACTATAGTCTTTGTTGATTGCAGAAACCCCATATGATGGTTGAATTAGTAATATATGCTTAAACTGTACCTGCACAACAAGGCCTAAGTTTAAATGCTTATAATTAATGCCAGCATGCAGGTGATCAATAAACATGAAAAATTAGGCAATCAATGGGTCGAGCAGCTGTTGTAGCTAGAGGGAGGGAGGGGAACACCGACTCAGAACAGAGGGAGGGGAACACCGACTCAGAACAGAGGGAGGGGAACACCGACCCAGAACAGAGGGATGGGAACACCGACCCAGAACAGAGGGAGGGGAACACCGACCCAGAACAGAGGGAGGGGAACACCGACCCAGAACAGAGGGAGGGGAACACCGACCCAGAACAAAGGGATGGGAACACCGACCCAGAACAGAGGGAGGGGAACACCGACCCAGAACAGAGGGAGGGGAACACCGACCCAGAACAGAGGGAGGGGAACACCGACCCAGAACAGAGGGATGGGAACACCGACTCAGAACAGAGGGAGGGGAACACCGACCCAGAACAGAGGGAGGGGAACACCGACCCAGAACAGAGGGAGGGGAACACCGACCCAGAACAGAGGGATGGGAACACCGACCCAGAACAGAGGGAGGGGAACACCGACTCAGAACAGCGGGAGGGGAACACCGACCCAGAACAGAGGGAGGGGAACACCGACTCAGAACAGCGGGAGGGGAACACCGACTCAGAACAGCGGGAGGGGAACACCGACTCAGAACAGAGGGAGGGGAACACCGACCCAGAACAGAGGGAGGGGAACACCGACTCAGAACAGAGGGAGGGGAATACCGACTCAGAACAGAGGGAGGGGAACACCGACCCAGAACAGAGGGAGGGGAACACCGACTCAGAACAGAGGGAGGAGAACACCGACTCTTGTGTCAGTAAATCTGGCTCTAGCTCCATGAGACAAGACATCATTTACAGTTTTTCAGCATCGGGATTTTTTGGACGTCTGGCTCTTAATTTCTGAAAGGTGTTCTGATCTGGGTGGCGATGAAAAGTGCACAGTGGTCTGGCCACAATATCCAATTTGTTGTCGCTTCAAAAGCTCCCAAAGCCACATCTCTTTAAAAGAATGGGTCTTTCTATAAATAATGGAGCCAATGTGTGACATTGGGATCAAAATTTAAAATGGTTTTAAATAAAAAGGATTTTCATGCAATTCCACATGTGTACTTAGAGGAATTAAAGTGAATACATGCAAACTGGCCCATAATTCCACCTCTACAACAACATCCTTTACGCAGGGTTCATACAGACATTGGCTAGTCACATTCAAACACTTAATTGTAATTGTCAAGGACCTCAGTGTTATACAATAGTATAATTTATATAATTGTGTATATGTAGGGCCTAATATAGAGCCCCCCCCCCCGAAAAAAAGTATGCAACAACTGTCCAAAAAAAGTAGCCCATTTACCACTTCAAGAATAATACATTTTGTAGGCCTTGCCAATGCAATGATATATAAGGAAATATGTAACAATAATGTGGACATGGTGACTAAGTAGATTGGGTGCATGGAGATTTTTCTGTACCCTATGTGGCTGACGCAGGCACACATGATAAAGCCAGGAATCTCACCATCACTGTTTTTATAATGAGAAAGTGACCAAACACCATGTTCCTTTTTTAATGGAAGGATTTGTATGGAAAGCCAAGTTGAAGCCAGCATTAGATGTTGTCATCTTCATAATAACCGCACATGGTTTTACTGCAGCAGAGTAGCACAACACCCTTCAATTGAAGCTGCGGAAAACAAACGAAAGTGGCCACATCTGTCACAAAAACAGATAAAAAATGAAATCACGGATAATTATAAGGGAGCAGGAGAACTTGTAATTTTTGCAGCCAATTTATAATAACTTTTCAAGCACCAAATTGAGGAAATGTCCGATTTTCAAGGTAGGCCTATTCAACTACTTGAATTTCTGAGCTTCAAATTCAAGTAGGCTATTTCAAGCCCCTTGTAGTATTGTTTAAAATTGCAAGTGTGACATGGAAAACAAAATGTATTTGTCATGTTATATCATTACCAGATGATGTTTTGAATAAGACCACTGGGCTATGTAATTTGTCATTCTATCCAGAATAATCAATAGGAATTGGGTTGGGTGCTGTTGTCACGTTCTGACCTTAGTTCCTTTGTTTTGTCTTTGTTTTAGTATGGTCAGGGCGTGAGTTGGGGTGGGCAGTCTGTTTGTTTTTCTATGTTGGTTTATGTGTTCGGCCTAGTATGGTTCTCAATCAGAGGCAGGTGTCGTTAGTTGTCTCTGATGGAGAATCATACTTAGGTAGCCTTTTTCCACCTGGGTTTCGTGGGTGTTTATTTTCTGTTCAGTGTTTTTCAGGCACCATTCAGGACTGTTTGTTTGTCGTTTTCGTTATTGTTTCAGTGTTCAATTACTTTATTAAAGAATATGGACACTTACCACGCTGCACCTTGGTCCTCACCTCCTTCCACCTACGACGATGCTCGTTACAGTTGTGCAATAGTCTATTTTACACAATTGTGCACAATAGGACAGAGTCTGAGGAACAAAATCATCTGAAAACATGAACTCATTACTTTGATGCTTTCTCTGTTAAATCTAATGAGACCCTGTTGTAAAATCAAGCAGAAAACAACAGATCAGCGTCAATTCGCTATGGATATTAGATCCAACATGGATCCAGGTACAACTGTCTTCACCAGAGACACCAACATATTCTGGACATTCCTCGGAAACACCTTTTTTCCAGCATTTGTTGCATCCGATGTGCTATCACAGCAACTATTTGTCGCTTGACTGTCATTCGGGTGAAATTCCTTCCTGGATCAGATGAGGATGATGTGAAAATATCAGGGCGTAACTAATCAGCTGAACACCAAATGCACATCAACAAGTATTATGCATAATTATTGAAGCACCACATTTAATGACAGTATGAATTTAGGTTTTAAGTGTCAAGGTGAGGTGACTCTTCCGGTTCAAGCATTTTATTTTGCAATGCATACATTATTTTGGATTTGTGTGTCCATAAACTGTTTTCACCCTGTAACATAAGGAGACATGATGTTGCACTGCATTTCTGAGACCTCTATACAACCATGGTCTGATAGATCCAGGATTCTTACAAGGTTCCAGTTCAGTATCTAATTTAACTGATTAATGCTTAATACATGATATAGTAACTTACACTACCATATAAAAACTTACATGGTTTAATTTCACACACTTTTGTTAATGCAGATCTGTCAAGACATTAACCAGGATAAAAGGTTAAAAGGGTTTTAAATCAACCTGTGAATTTGATTGAATATAGCTATGATCCCTTATATCTTAATGTAATGACATGACCATTTTTGGCTGATTTATTATCAATGACTTATCAACAGCTGTAACAAGTTGTCAAGTGTAGGAAATCCTCACTGGTGCCCTAGTTTATAGAATGACCCATATCCTGTCATGCTGGCTTTAGCATGATGTCCCTTGAAAGATCCTCATCAAATCAAGCTTTTATTTATACAGCACATTTCAGACATGGATTGCAACACAATGTGATTAACAGGAAAAAACAAATACAAGTAATGGAAATAATATTTACTACACAACAAACATAAGAGGATAAAAACAAAAGAATAACAATAAAAACGAAACTTCTAATAATCACCCTAAGGAAAAGCAAAGCTAAAAAGGTGTGTTTTAAGATCTCTTTTAAATATGTCCACAGTTTCGGCCCCCCTCAGGTTCTCTGGCAGGCTATTCCAGAGGCTGGGGGCATAATAACTAAAGGCTGCCTCTCCATGCCTCTTGGTCTTAAGCTTTGGGATAGTTAAAAGGCCAGTGCCAGAGGTCCTGAGGGACCTACTGGGTACATAAATTACCTTTTAAAAGCATGTTTGACCATGTATTGGAGTGCACAATCATGGATTGATTTAAAAACCAATAGAAGAATCTGAAAATGAATTCTAAACTCACAGGCAGCCAGTGCAGAGACTTTAAAACCGCTGTAATGTGTGCTGTCTGTCTGGTCTTGGTCAGTACCTGTGCTGCAGTATTCTATATGTTTTGCAGTTGACCAATGGCTTTCTTGGGTAGACCAGGCAGGAGAGTGTTACAGTAGTCATGCCTGCCTGTAGTAAAAGCATGGATGAGTCTCTGTATCAGCCTGAGAGAGAAATGGCTGTACCTTGGCAAAGCTCCTCTCGTGGTTAAAAAGCTTCTCATGTGCTTTAATTGCTTCAGTGGCCATTTTGGACCTCAAGTCAGATCCATATATATCTCAAAAGTTTAGAATCTCTGCATCTTTTCTGACAGCCTGGGGAATTTTCAGACTTTCTTGGGATTTCTTTCATGTTAAATTTTACAAACACAATTTAACAATGACTGAATCGTGTTAGAGCTTGGGGGGCGGAAACGTCCAAGTGGAAGCTTCCCCAAGTCAGATGCTTATTGGATATTCGTAAAAGAAATTAGAGGCTGTGAATTGTGGAATTTGTGCAGACAGGAATAAAAGGCTCTTCACGGTTGAGTTTAATAACATCTCTTGTGTAAAACATTAATCACATAGCTGGGTTGGCGTACCATTTCTTCCAACTGGCAAAGATAAGAAAAACACTAACTCTCCATAAGCCACCAAGTGACATCATTTCAATGAGGATGTTCAACTTTGTAAGACCTCAGCCAGCCTGTGTCCTATGCTTTTAGGTTGCAGTATTGTTACAGTAACATTGAATTATTTCTGAAACTTTCAGCAAAGTTCACTGATTCTTTCTTAACCAGTTGATGTGCTGCTGTAGCTTGGACCTCTTTACCGCTTTTGTCACACCCTGATCTGTTCACATGTCTTTGTGGCTGTCTCCACCCTTTGTGGCTGTTTTTTTAGTCCTTCCCAGTTTTGACCGTTCTGCCTGCCCTGACCCTGAGCCTGCCATTCTATACCTTGCCCCACCTCACAGGATTATTGACCCCTGCCTGCCCTGACCCTGAGACTGCCTGCCGTTCTGGACCCTTTGCATCCTCTCTGTATTATTGACCCCATTTGACCTGTCCTTTGCCCGCCTCTATATTAGAAATAAACTTTTGTTTATTCGACACTGTCTGCATCTTTGTCATACCTGAAACCTGATAGTCTGAACGGGCCATGACTGACCCAGCAGACTCGGACTAGCTCCGCAACACCCTCTCCTCCCAAGGAGCCACCATTGTCTCATAGAAGGGTTCCAGACCTTAGCCAAACGCCATAACCAAGCGTTTAACACATTTCTGGAGCAATTCCGTGGGTCGTCTGTTTGGCAGTCTACCACAATGGTGATCTCCTAGCGTACCACAGTGTCCTGAGAACCCTGCTTACCTCCTCCGGAGCGCTATGCTGGAGATTCCAGAACCTGCCGGGCTTTTCTCTCCCAGTGCTCCCTCATTTTCAAGCTGCAGCCTACTTCATTCCCCGCGGGCCGCTCGAGGATAATGTACATCATAACATTGATGTCCAGGAAGGCACTCGCCTTGGCCACGGCGGTGTGGGAGCAACAATCTGCCGTCTGCCTCAGTCTGGAGGAGATCGTGGAGGAGGTTCGGAAGGTGTTTGACTCTCTGTTGTTCGCAAGCTGCTCCAGCTACGTCAAAACTCCCATAGTGTGGCAGGCTATGCAGTGGATTTCCACACGTTGGCAGCGGAGAGTGCTTGGAACACGGAAGGGCTGTTCGACATGTTACTACACAGAATATCAGAAGAAGTAAAGGACGAGTTTGTAGCCCGGAACTACCGACGGATCTTGACTCATTCATCGACCATTCGGATCGATGGGCGACTATGGGAACGAAGGAAGGAGAGGAGATTCCACCTCACCTCCGATGTATCCCGGAAGTCCCCAACGGCTCCATTGCCGAGAGAACCCGAGGCTACCAGAGTTCCCCGAGAGCCTCCAAAGACTGCCGATTTACCTCTTCCCGAGCCCCTATAACTAGGCAGAGCATGGCTGTCTCCAGCTGAACGGCTATACATGCTTCACACTAAGAGCATCCTGTATTGCGGGACTGCTGGTCATTTCATCTCCACATGTCCACTAAAAGACCAGGCTCACCGGTAGGTGCTAGTACTCTGGTGGGCCATACAGAGAACCTTTCCTTTCCCCTTACTCACATCCCTTTTCATGCCATGTTGCTGTGGGAGAACCAGTAAAAATCTCTCCGGGTACTCATTGACTCTGGGACAGATGAGAGCTTTATGGACGCTACCCTGGCTACCGAGCTGGATATCCTCACTCAGCCCTTCTCCATTCCCATGGACGTTAGAGCACTGGACGAGCGCTCTATAGGCTGGGTCATCCACAATACCACCCCCATCAAACTACGTGTCAGGGAACCACAGCGATACGATCTAGTTCCTGCTCATTAAGTCTCCTCAGGTTCCCGTGGTATTGGGATTCACCTGGCTCCAGCGACACATTCCCCTCATTGACCGCTCTGCCACACCCATTGCCTGAAGTCAGCGCAGCCTGCCCCGAGACGTCTTCCTGGGGGCTCGGAAGTTGCCCCGTACCTCTCCGCCATTCCAGCAGAGTGCCAGAACGGTGTTCAGTAAGGCTCCGGCCACTTGGCTGCTGCCGTACCGACCTTATGACTATGGGATTGACCTTCTCCCAGGCACCATTACGCTCCGGGGATGACTGTACTCTCTGTCGGGTCCGGAGACCAAGGCTATGGAGACCTACATTGAGGACTTCAACCATCCTTCTACCTCCCCGCCCGGTGCAGGGTTCTTCTTTGTGGAGAAGGACAAAACCCTGCGCCCGTGCATCAACTACCGGGGTCTCAACAACATAACAATGAAGAACTGCTACCCGCTACCTCTCATCTCCTCTGTCTTCGAGCCACTCCAGGGAGCCACCGTGTTCTCCAAGCTGGGTATACGGAATGCCTACCACCTGGTGCGGATACTGGAAGGGGACATGTGGAAGAGTGCCTTCAACACTGCCAGCAGGCACTACGAGTACCTGGTCATGCCCTTCGGCCTTACCAACACCCCTGCTGTGTTCCAGGCTCTGGTTAATGATGTTCTCCGCGACATGTTGAACCAGTTCGTCTTCATCTACCTCGATGACATCCTCTTCTTCTCCCACTCCACCTAAGAACACATGCTCCACTTCCGACAGGTTCTCCAACACCTCCTGGAGAACCAGATTTTTGTAAAGCAGAGAAGTGCAAATTCCACCGCTCCACCTTCTCCTTTCTGGATTACATCATTGTTGCAGGGACCATACAGATGGATCCCGGGAAGGTGAGAGCGGTGGTGGTTTGGCCCCAGCCTACGTCCAGAGTACAACTGCAGCGTTTCCTGGGATTCACCAACTTTTATCACCTCTTTATCTGGGGCTACAGCACCCTGGCTTCCCCCTTGTCTGCACTCATCTCTCCCAAGGTTCCGTTCACGTGGTCCCCAGCTGCGTTCCGGTATCTCAAATACCGCTTCACCACAGCTCCCATGTTGGTTCATCCTGACCCGTCCCGTCAGTTCGTGGTGGAGGCCGATAGCATTTCCCATGTGCTGTCCTTTTTTTCAGCTGACAGCCCGCTCTCTACCGGCAGTGCAGTCTGATGAATGACTCCAACTTTTGCTTAACCACCTCAGGTAATTGGCATATTGATTCCTCTGCTGATGCTTTAGGTCATTCATTATGACAATATAGTCATTATGCACTCCCAAAAAATAATGCTTGTCAAAACCAACAGGCCATGTAGGAACCCAAGTGTAAGGGTACTGAAAGAACTGTGGTCTACATTCTGGGGTTTGATTGCAGGCTGTGTCACAGCTGGCTGTGACTAGGAGCCCTGCTTGGTGGTGCACAATTGGCCCAGCAACATCCGGGTTAGGAGAGGGTCTGGCCAGTGGGGCTTTCCTTTGCTTATCACGCTCTGGGGACTCCTTGTGGTGGGCTAGGTAACTGCAAGCTGACAACGGTCAGCAGTCTTACAATGTTTCCTCAGACACATTGGTACAGCTGACTTCTGGGTTAAGTGAGCAGTGTGTTAAGGAACAGCGCAGCTTGGCGGGTCATGTTTTGGAGGATCCCTCTCCCGAACCCGTTGGGAAGTTAAAGAGATGAGACAAGGTCGTAACTACCAATTTGATATCACGAGAATGGGATAAAAAATAGCTTGTGAATTCACACCTTGATTAGAGGTTCAAACAAATAGCAGTGAGAAACGCTCCTCAAACCATCAATGCAGATGTTTTTACATCAAATAATTTCTGCGTAACAATGAAGTACCTTTATGTAATTGATTTCCATGACAATTGGCAAAAATACATTTTTAGCAAAAAACTATTTCTCAAGCAAGAATTTTGCTTGGACTGTCCGGGAGTGGTTTGAGTGGGGATTTACCGAATCGCCCTCCCATGCAAACCTGCTGATTAAAAGGTCCTATGTAGATTGTATTTTCAACCAGCAACTATCAGGAAATAACACTGATCAAATGTTGTCACACTTTTACAGTGTTGGTTTCATCAGCTGTTGTACAATATGATATAAAACTGAGAAAACATCTTAAAGTCCCAGTGCAGTCAAAAATGTGATTGTCCTGTGTTTTTATATACGCTTCCACACTGAGGTTGAAATAATACTTTGAAAATGATGATAAATACCCTTTTAGAGTAAAAGCTGTTTAATAAAACAATTTGCCTGAGTTGTGGCCTGCCTCGTGACATTTACCAGGCGCTAAATTGGTTAATAGACCATAATAAAGAGTTCCAAACCTCTCTGCCAATAACAGCTAGTTTTCTTTTTTCCCTTCCCCACTCAGACCACTGCCAGACAGTCCTAGCAAGGTTCTTGCTTGAGAAAATACTCTTTGCTAAGAGCTATTTTTGTTACTTTGTTTTAAATTATAGTAGAAATGTTACCCAGGAATGATTTGATATTGAGATAAAAACAGTTCCATTGGACCTTTCAAAAAAAACATATTTTTAAGTACATTTCTAGGGCACATTTCACAAATGCTCCCAAATCCTCTTTGCGCCACTTTTCCCAGAAATGGCCTAACGTTCCAAACACCAGATTCCCTTTGAGAAAGTGTCTCCTCTGCCTCCAAACACTGTGATAATGGAACACAAACTCCAAACCTAATGTGTCAACTGGAAGCCAGAGCATTTATTTTTATAGCCAGGCCCCGAGAGCGCCCACCCACCCATGACCCACAGACTGCCTGAGCAAAATAAAGCCAAGGAAAGCCCTTTGTACCACCACGACCTCTCTGAAGATTACTTGACTCTACTCCTGGGGTAGGCAACTAGGTTCAGCCGCAGGCCGAATTTTGACGGAACAAATGGTAGGGGGGATGGAAAATAATAATAATAATTAGTACACTGCAAATTGACTACAACCTAAGCCTAAAAAGGGATTATATTTTAAAATAAAACTATTTAGTGGGATTGCTTGAACAGATTTCCTAAATGAAAGCCATTGTTAGCTGAATTCCTGGTGACTTTTGTATTTTGACACAAAACTAAAATCCTTAAAATCCCCCTCACTGTCTTACTCTTTAACCCCCCCGCCACGGTCTTACTCTTTAACCCCCCCCCCCCGCCACGGTCTTACACTTTAACCCCCCCCCCCCCCCCCCGACATGGTCTTACTCTAAACCCCCCCCCACCACTGTCTTACACTTTAACCCCCTCACTGTCTTACACTTTAACCCCCTCACTGTCTTACACTTTAACCCCCCGCCACGGTCTTGCTCTTTAACTCCTCCCCACTGTCTTACTCCACTACATCCCTCTCTCTACATTCTGCATTCTCTTTCTTCCTCTTTCGAACTCTTCTACACATGCTATCTTTCAATGGCTTTCTGAAATCGCCTCTGGCGTAGTCCCCTGCTCTGTGTTGGAATGATCCAACCTGGGCTCTACAAGTGTAAGCCTGTCCTGGCTTTCAGGAAAGGACCCACCAGGGAGTCCTGGTTTAGATTAAAGCCCCTCCACCTGCCTCTCACTGGCCATCTAGCCCTCCTGTTGCCTTCCTGCACCTGCCAATGATTGTAAAGGAGAGCTGAACAACGGAGGCTTTCCCCAAAGGCAACTCTACCAACCAGCTGTGTCTATTGGTTTTTAACGGAGCCCGATTGAGGCCTCTTTTAATTGGATGCGTCATTGCAGACATAGAGGTGTTTGACTGCAGAAAGGTTCCCACTGTGTTCCAATGAAAGGCTATGCATGCTGGGGCAGTCAGATAAGGTAGTGTCATGGGGCCAGCTTGTGCACTAGAAACAAACCTGTGTCCTCAAGCAAACCAGCTGTTGAATTGAAACGAATAAACAAGGGGACTTGGACGCAGAAGCGATAGCTGGCAGGGCAACACTCCATCAGAATTGAGCAGGCAACATAAGCCCAAAGCCCGTGCTTCAGTATTCAGTGGGCCGTCGGTCGCTAGGTCCCACAGCTGATTCCCTTTCACTTTGAGACTTTCTGTGGTAAATGCTAGATTACCAGTGAAGGGTCCGGTTTCATCCGCGGCCAAGGCTTAACAGATTTCAAAGGCAGCTTCTATAGTGTATCATTGATCCCCCTTTACAATATTTTGATCGTAATGTGCACCACCTCTCCTTTTGAATTGTAAGGCACACTAGGAAAACTCAATACATGAATAGAGCATATATATATATATATATATATATATACACACACAGTGGGGCAAAAAAGTATTTAGTCAGCCACCAATTGTGCAAGTTCTCCCACTTAAAAAGATGAGAGAGGCCTGTAATTTTCATCATAGGTACACTTCAACTATGACAGACAAAATGAGAAAAAAAATCCAGAAAATCACACTGTAGGATTTTAAATGAATTTATTTGCAAATTATGGTGCAAAATAAGTATTTGGTCAATAACAAAAGTTTATCTCAATACTTTGTTATATACCCTTTGTTGGCAATGACAGAGGTCAAACGTTTTCTGTAAGTCTTCACAAGGTTTTCACACACTGTTGCTGGTATTTTGGCCCATTCCTCCATGCATATCTCCTCTAGAGCAGTGATGTTTTGGAGCTGTTGCTGGGCAACACAGACTTTCAACTCCCTCCAAAGATTTTCTATGGGGTTGAGATCTGGAGACTGGCTAGGTCACTCCAGGACCTTGAAATGGTTCTTACGAAGCCACTCCTTCGTTGCCCGGGCGGTGTGTTTGGGATCATTGTCATGCTGAAAGACCCAGCCACGTTTCATCTTCAATGCCCTTGCCCTATCTCACGATACATGGCTCCATTCATTCTTTCCTTTACACGGATCAGTCGTCCTGGTCCCTTTGCAGAAAAACAGCCCCAAAGCATGATGTTTCCACCCCCATGCTTCACAGTAGGTATGGTGTTCTTTGGACGCAACTCAGCATTCTTTGTCCTCCAAACACGAGGAGTTGAGTTTTTACCAAAAAGTTATATTTTGGTTTCATCTGACCATATGACATTCTCCCAATCTTCTTCTGGATCATCCAAATGCTCTCTAGCAAACTTCAGATAGGCCCGGACATGTACTGGCTTAAGCAGGGGGACACGTCTGGCACTGCAGGATTTGAGTCCCTGGCGGCGTAGTGTGTTACTGATGGTAGGCTTTGTTACTTTGGTCCCAGCTCTCTGCAGGTCATTCACTAGGTCCCCCCGTGTGGTTCTGGGATTTTTGCTCACCGTTCTTGTGATCATTTTGACCCCACGGGGTGAGATCTTGCGTGGAGCCCCAGATCGAGGGAGATTATCAGTGGTCTTGTATGTCTTTCATTTCCTAATAATTTCTCCCACAGTTGATTTCTTCAAACCAAGCTGCTTACCTATTGCAAATTCAGTCTTCCCAGCCTGGTGGAGGTCTACAATTTTGTTTCTGGTGTCCTTTGATAGCTCTTTGGTCTTGGCCATAGTGGAGTTTGGAGTGTGACTCTTTGAGCTTGTGGACAGGTGTCTTTTATACTGATAACAAGTTCAAACAGGTGCCATTAATATAGGTAACGAGTGCAGGACAGAGGAGCCTCTTAAAGAAGAAGTTACAGGTCTGTGAGAGCCAGAAACCTTGCTTGTATGTAGGTGACCAAATATTTATTTTCCACCATAATTGTTACAACTTCTAACAATGGTGAGTGGAGGAGTCAGGCGCAGAGAGCAGGTAATTCAGTTCGTGGATATTTTATTCCATAGACTGAGGCGCCACGACATGCAAAACACCAGGGCGCATGAAACAACCCGTCCCAAAATACAACGGACTAAACTGTCCGGAAAAAATACTGAATACACTCATACACCAGATAACAGAAAACAAGCCCGCACAAATACCCAGCGGGCCTAGTGCCCTTAAATAGCCTACAAACAAACACTAACTCAAAACAGGTGTACCCAATTACCCAATAAACAGAAACAAACGGAAAGGGAATCGATGGCAGCTAATAGGCCGGCGACGACGACCGCCGAGCGCCGCCCGAACAGGAAGCGGCACCATCTTCGGCGAGATTCGTGACAATAATTTGCAAATAAATTCATAAAAAATCCTACAATGTGATTTTCTCTCATTTTGTCTGTCATAGTTGAAGTGTACCTATGATGAAAATTACAGGCCTCTCTCATCTTTTTAAGTGGGAGAACTTGCACAATTGGTGGCTGACTAAATACTTTTTTGCCCCACTGTATATGTTCTGAATGATTTCTGTATCATATTTTATTAAATATACAGTATTATAATTCACTATAATTTTCCATGAAGTGACAAAGCTATATAGATATTGGCCTAAGTCAACATGATAAATCAATGAGATTAAATGTCCTCATCTAAGTAGTGTGGCAATATGATTTGGAAGCTTGTGTTTGAGAGGCAATGGCACTGAGCTTTTAGCCCTACTCAGCTTTGCACTGTTTTAGTGATGCTTAAATGACCTTGTTTAATCACACTTTATTTCACTAGGCAAGTAATTTAAGAACAAATTCTTATTTACAATGACGGCCTATACCAGCCAAACCAGGACGACGCTGGACCAATTGAGTGCCACCCTATGGGACTTCCAATCACAGCCAGTTGTGATACAGCCTGGATTCAAACCACTGAGATGTAATGCCTTAGACCGCTGTGCCACTTGGGAGCCACTATGACCCAATATATTTTGTAATTGTTGCCTCATGAGCAATTAGGTGGTCAAGGCCTCTAATCAAAGTCACACAGGCTATGGTTTTAGAAACCTGATTAGCCTGTAACCTGGCTGTTTGTGCTCCATTACTCCAATGGCCTTTCAAATGGCATTTAGTCTAAATGTCTGGGTCACCTGGATTACTTCAGTGCCATAAGGTAAGGGCTGTGTGATCAAAGGGTGAGAAAATGCACCTGACATGTATAAAGCTTTGGGAGGATAATTATGATGTTGACCTTTACCCATCAATCCAAGAGGCCCAAATTAGGCCATGAGACATTGCAGAAAAAGCATTTTGCAGCAATATTTTGTGTGTAAATTTGAATATCTTCCAGCAGTTTTTAGCCAGTTAGGTAACCCCATTTGTTTTGTTGACAGAGTCCGATTTGAGCTTGTATACTGTTAGGGGACTGTCGGAGCATCTTCATTGGTCAGTTTATTCTTCGGTAAGGCACACTAACGTTGCACAAAGACAAGTCAGTTAATTTATGGAGGGCTCCTGCTCAAATGCTAGGCACTGAGAAAATCAATAACACAGACATCGATCAGTGGGATTGATCTTAACATTTTGCTGGGAGGGACAATAAAAATGGAAACAACTGGAAAACGTGCAGGATCAATGCTACATTTGATTTATTCCAGAAACCTGGTCACTGGTTTTTATTCAGTGGCACTTTAGCCACTTAAAACACATTAAAACATATTTGTCTTGCTCCCCGGTATGCACCACTTAAAACACATTAAAACATATTTGTCTTGCTCCCCGGTATGCACCACTTAAAACACATTAAAACATATTTGTCTTGCTCCCCGGTATGCACCACTTAAAACACATTAAAACATATTTGTCTTGCTCCCCGGTATGCACCACTTAAAACACATTAAAACATATTTGTCTTGCTCCCCGGTATGCACCCCTTAAAACACATTAAAACATATTTGTCTTGCTCCCCGGTATGCACCACTTAAAACACATTAAAATATATTTGTCTTGCTCCCCGGTATGCACCACTTAAAACACATTAAAACATATTTGTCTTGCTCCCCGGTATGCACCACTTAAAACACATTAAAACATATTTGTCTAGCTCCCCGGTATGCACCACTTAAAACACATTAAAACATATTAGTCTTGCTCCCCGGTATGCACCACTTAAAACACATTAAAACATATTTGTCTTGCTCCCCGGTATGCACCACTTAAAACACATTAAAACATATTTGTCTTGCTCCCCGGTATGCACCACTTAAAACACATTAAAACATATTTGTCTTGCTCCCCGGTATGCACCACTTAAAACACATTAAAACATATTTGTCTTGCTCCCCGGTATGCACCCCTTAAAACACATTAAAACATATTTGTCTTGCTCCCCGGTATGCACCACTTAAAACACATTAAAACATATTTGTCTTGCTCCCCGGTATGCACCACTTAAAACACATTAAAACATATTTGTCTTGCTCCCCGGTATGCACCACTTAAAACACATTAAAACATATTTGTCTTGCTCCCCGGTATGCACCACTTAAAACACATTAAAACATATTTGTCTAGCTCCCCGGTATGCACCACTTAAAACACATTAAAACATATTAGTCTTGCTCCCCGGTATGCACCACTTAAAACACATTAAAACATATTTGTCTTGCTCCCCGGTATGCACCACTTAAAACACATTAAAACATATTTGTCTTGCTCCCCGGTATGCACCACTTAAAACACATTAAAACATATTTGTCTTGCTCCCCGGTATGCACCCCTTAAAACACATTAAAACATATTTGTCTTGCTCCCCGGTATGCACCACTTAAAACACATTAAAACATATTTGTCTAGCTCCCCGGTATGCACCACTTAAAACACATTAAAACATATTAGTCTTGCTCCCCGGTATGCACCACTTAAAACACATTAAAACATATTTGTCTTGCTCCCCGGTATGCACCACTTAAAACACATTAAAACATATTAGTCTTGCTCCCCGGTATGCACCACTTAAAACACATTAAAACATATTTGTCTTGCTCCCCGGTATGCACCACTTAAAACACATTAAAACATATTTGTCTTGCTCCCCGGTATGCACCACTTAAAACACATTAAAATATATTTGTCTTGCTCCCCGGTATGCACCAAATCTACTTCTCTATAGAATATGTGCAAAAAGCTGCCATTCAATGAATATGTCAGACTGTATTTCTGTATAGTGCAACAATAGCTTTCTATGAGGCACAATTACCTTTCTGTATAATACAATTACATGTTTTGTACAAAGATTGTTGAGAGTAAGCTGTTATTATCATAGCCCCAGGTAATGGAGCCAGTGGACCCAAAGTCCTAAATGGACCCTGAGACCGAACCATGTCCTGCTGTAGCACTTTGTAGACTAATGATGACAATGTGTTCTTTCTCTGGAACTGTTGTGATAGACTGCTGTAATTTATTTTCTCTTTCTCTGCCTCTCTCTTGTTGGTCCATTGCTGTCCTTGTAGCCATGGCTACGTGGATCAGGACTACAGCATACAGAAGAGTATTGGGAACATGTCTTTGGAGCAGATCGATCCGGTGAGTATGCATTGAAACACAAAGGACACATTCATACTAGGGAGGACAAGGAAGATGTAGAGGACACTGGTTATATCAGAACAGAAATGTACAGTCAATGCAGCAGTTTTCTGTCCACCTATCTCAGTATTGGTTCATACTGTATGTTTCCATCAGTGGTGAAGTGGTAAATGTCTTCAGTGTCTTCAGTGTTCACAAGAATTACTGCTTGAAACTTAACTTTTGAGGCAATAGTCCTCGCATTTCATGCCCAATGTCTTGCCCAATGTCATGCCCAATGTCTTGCCCAATGTCATGCCCAATGTCATACCCAATGCGTTAGCGAGACAGAGTTCTCTACATTGACATTCAGAAGGGATTCCGAAGGGGTTTTAATGAACCATTGTGGTCTCTGTGAGGGGAATTAAACTGATCGAGGCCACAGCTCAGCTCAGACTCGCTGTGCATTCTTCACTTTCTCCATTTCAGAGACCACTGCTGTTCCAATTAAGTGGCCCGTCAGCAAATGCTAATTTCGTCCTTCAGATTTACCCACTCTCAAACAGAAGTCATGGATCCACTTGTAAATAGTAGCCCCTTTGAAGCAAGATCTGGCACATAAACAAGAACATTTCTGTTCAATCAAATGACTCTATCTCCAACAGGAAATGTCACCCACAATGATTTAAATGTTCACTTTTAGTATTTAGTACTCAATTTCTCAATATCACACAGCATTTTTTCTAAGTGTGTTGACGCAAGCAAGCCATGCTAGGAGTCGATCAGGGAAGCAGCTTTGTCGTCTCTACTGGCGAGACATTCCTCTACTACTTGGTCATGGGAGAACGAATGAGACCGAGAGGGCTTTAATTTGAGCTGTTTGTGATGTGGTGCTCAACAGATGGAAAAGGCTGGCTGTGGGTCTAGTTTTTTTCTCTCTCTCTCTATTCGGCACCTGTAGAGTTGGCTTTGGGCTCCGAGTGGCTAAACCAGAACCTTGTGATCACCAGACGACTGGGCTAGACGATCACCGCCATTCTCCTGCAGCTCTACTAAATAAG
The DNA here is from genome assembly GCF_002021735.2 of Oncorhynchus kisutch. Lineage (NCBI taxonomy): Eukaryota > Metazoa > Chordata > Actinopteri > Salmoniformes > Salmonidae > Oncorhynchus > Oncorhynchus kisutch. The sequence goes on along the minus strand of NC_034198.2, from coordinate 32,703,272 downwards.
CTTTCCTCTTATGAGCCATTTAATAATGAGGTGTGTGTGTGTGTGTGTGTTTGTGTGTGTGTGCTTTACATGATATTGAGCTGTATTAACAGTACCACCACACCTTTAAATGATAAGGATGCCTGGCCTAGATAAAATCAGGAGGACATTTTAGCATAGTCTGGATTGTGATATTGCGGGCCATGTAACAAACTGACTGCATATCGATGCGTTCAGAGAGAAAATATGGAAATATGGAGTCATTGGTGGATGAAACGGATCATTCCATGCAGCTTTTTGATTGCATTGCTGCCATGGTAAAGTTAGGCAGTTGACTTTTGCCTGCATATCTAAATGTGTCCTCTCTTCCTTCAGCTATCTCTCAGCTCCACCGGTTGCTGAGAGAAAGCCACCACCTCCGCCGGTGGGAGCATGCAGTACAAACTGTTCCTCAAGGGCATAGGCCTCACTCTGGACCAGGCCCTGCAGTTCTGGAGGTCCGAGTTCGTCAAGGGCATAGGCCTCACTCTGGACCAGGCCCTGCAGTTCTGGAGGTTCGAGTTCGTCAAGGGCATAGGCCTCACTCTGGACCTGGCCCTGCAGTTCTGGAGGTCCGAGTTCGTCAAGGGCATAGGCCTCACTCTGGACCAGGCCCTGCAGTTCTGGAGGTCTGAGTTCGTCAAGGGCATAGGCCTCACTCTGGACCTGGCCCTGCAGTTCTGGAGGTCAGAGTTCGTCAAGGGCATAGGCCTCACTCTGGACCAGGCCCTGCAGTTCTGGAGGTCCGAGTTCGTCAAGGGCATAGGCCTCACTCTGGACCTGGTCCTGCAGTTCTGGAGGTCAGAGTTCGTCAAGGGCATAGGCCTCACTCTGGACCAGGCCCTGCAGTTCTGGAGGTCCGAGTTCCTCAAGGGCATAGGCCTCACTCTGGACCAGGTCCTGCAGTTCTGGAGGTCCGAGTTCATCAAGGGCAAAGTGGACGCAGCCAAGGTAAACTTCTTGGACGTGAATAATTGAAAGACATAGACAGCAGCTTGAGGGAGAGACAACAGTATAGTACATACAAGGACATTATTGAGGTGGTCCTCTTGGCTGGGCAACAATATTTCTATTTCAATTTCTATACTAGCTATATTTTGAAGTAGGAAGGCAATGACTCCTGACCTACATGACACAAGGTATTCATAAAGAAAGGCTCAGTTCCTCAGCGGTTGATTGTATGGCCTAGAGGTCTCCAGATATTTGTATTGATGGTGGAGTTGACCTTTCATTCCTCCAGGATCTTAATGATATAGTTGTGAGCGAATGCACCTCGGTTATGACTCCATCTTATTTTCATGTCTACGGTACGTTCAACAAGAAAATGACTGTCCTCAGCGGGACTAGTCTCTCCATGTCTCCACTTCTCTTTTCTGCATCTGAACGGTTGTTTCCAATTGATCCTCAATCACCAGAACCCTGATGAGGTTCCCATCTCTACCGGAGGGGAGGTGTCTGAAGGCTGAGACATTTGAATATAATCGCCTCTGTCAACAGATTCAAGTGCTCATTCACGCTGTTCAGTTGTAAATTCCTTTATCGTTCAAGTGGAATTTCACCTCGGTTAGGCTCAACTGGAGAATGACACAACCCCCCTCCACTCTCGTCTTGGCCACTCACCCAGATAGTGTTTCCCTTTGCTAGGACAAGTGTAGTGGTTTCTATGTTCTAGTTGCGTTATGGTCATAATGTTAGTGGCTATTTCAGGTAAGAACTTCAGTTTGCGGGACTATGGTAAGCGTGTTGAGTGGCTGATTGTGCAAACCTGTTATGTCATCAGTTATGGGTGGTAAGAAGAAGAAAGTAAAAGCAGCAGTTTTTAAGAACTTTGGAATTGTAGAATGACAAACGTAATTAGCATGTCTTTGAGAAAGTTTGCTCTGTCTCTTTAGACACTCATTTTCAGGAAGATAGTGAATTCATACCATGGGTGAGGGGTAGATTTTCAAATCTGCATTAACAACATGCATATGAGGATTCTGCCAAGTGTTATTCCCGGGGTTTATGCATTGTCTTGAATGTATCAACAGCACAGGCGTTATGCTGCAAGAGAAGCATCATTAATTTACAGGGACCTTTTGTTCATTCTATATATGTGCTTTAATATTCAGTAGAGCATGAATATGGAAAATGAATTTCTGGTTTAAGAAAACATGATTTGGTACATTGTCACAATGTAACACCTTTATTTCTAGGCATCCGTTGTTCAATATATTCTCTGCAGTCAAAGCACTTAAAAAGCATAAATAATTCATTTTGTGGTATATTCTTCTCATTTGCAAGATAACACAGGTCACGAAGAAACAAACACATAGCCTTCCAGAGGTATGCTATTGGTGGGGGATGGATAAGGTGTGTCTATATGCACCTCGGATAATGTAAAATGAGGTAAAACACAATGCTTTCCTTTCTACAGATACGGCATTTTTGCTGATTATTTTTTAAATGGTGTGTATTTTTCTGTGACAACAGCGCAGAGAAAATAGGTGCCTGTGCCACTTTCAAGGAAATAATATGTCACTTTGTAAGGGCAATAAATGAAGATATAGCAGAATAGTTTTCGGACAATAATTGTTTTGAAACACCACCTGACAAAATTAAAATTGACCACTGATTTCAGTTTCACAATATAAACTGACTGGCCCAACAAAGGTAGCTAGAATAAATGTAAATTTAATGTAAATGTAAATTTCGGTGTTCCTCAAGGTTCCGTTTTAGGACCACTATTGTTTTCACTATATATTTTACCTCTTGGGGATGTTATTCGAAAACATAATGTAAACTTTCACTGCTATGCGGATGACACACAGCTGTACATTTCAATGAAACATGGTGAAGCCCCAAAATTGCCCTCGCTAGAAGCATGTGTTTCAGACATAAGGAAGTGGATGGCTGCAAACTTTCTACTATTAAACTCGGACAAAACAGAGATGCTTGTTCTAGGTCCCAAGAAACAAAGAGATCTTCTGTTGAATCTGACAATTAATCTTAATGGTTGTACAGTCGTCTCAAATAAAACTGTGAAGGACCTCGGTGTTACTCTGGACCCTGATCTCTCTTTTGAAGAACATATCAAGACCATTTCGAGGACAGCTTTTTTCCATCTACGTAACATTGCAAAAATCAGAAACTTTCTGTCCAAAAATGATGCAGAAAAATGTATCCATGCTTTTGTCACTTCTAGGTTAGACTACTGCAATGCTCTATTTTCCGGCTACCCGGATAAAGCACTAAATAAACTTCAGTTAGTGCTAAATACGGCTGCTAGAATCCTGACTAGAACCAAAAAATTTGATCATATTACTCCAGTGCTAGCCTCTCTACACTGGCTTCCTGTCAAAGCAAGGGCTGATTTCAAGGTTTTACTGCTAACCTACAAAGCATTACATGGGCTTGCTCCTACCTATCTCTCTGATTTGGTCCTGCCGTACATACCTACACGTACGCTACGGTCACAAGACGCAGGCCTCCTAATTGTCCCTAGAATTTCTAAGCAAACAGCTGGAGGCAGGGCTTTCTCCTATAGAGCTCCATTTTTATGGAACGGTCTGCCTACCCATGTCAGAGACGCAAACTCGGTCTCAACCTTTAAGTCTTTACTGAAGACTCATCTCTTCAGTGGGTCATATGATTGAGTGTAGTCTGGCCCAGGAGTGGGAAGGTGAACGGAAAGGCTCTGGAGCAACGAACCGCCCTTGCTGTCTCTGCCTGGCCGGTTCCCCTCTTTCCACTGGGATTCTCTGCCTCTAACCCTATTACAGGGGCTGAGTCACTGGCTTGCTGGGGCTCTCTCATGCCGTCCCTGGAGGGGGTGCGTCACCTGAGTGGGTTGATTCACTGTTGTGGTCATCCTGTCTGGGTTGGCGCCCCCCCCCCCTTGGGTTGTGCCGTAGCGGAGATCTTTGTGGGCTATACTCAGCCTTGTCTCAGGATGGTAAGTTGGTGGTTGAAGATATCCCTCTAGTGGTGTGGGGGCTGTGCTTTGGCAAAGTGGGTGGGGTTATATCCTTCCTGTTTGGCCCTGTCCGGGGGTGTCCTCGGATGGGGCCACAGTGTCTCCTGACCCCTCCTGTCTCAGCCTCCAGTATTTATGCTGCAGTAGTTTATGTGTCGGGGGGCTGGGGTCAGTTTGTTATATCTGGAGTACTTCTCCTGTCCTATTCGGTGTCCTGTGTGAATCTAAGTGTGCGTTCTCTAATTCTCTCCTTCTCTCTTTCTTTCTCTCTCTCGGAGGACCTTAGCCCTAGGACCATGCCCCAGGACTACCTGACATGATGAATCCTTGCTGTCCCCAGTCCACCTGGCCATGCTGCTGCTCCAGTTTCAACTTCCACCTGACTGTGCTGCTGCTCTAGTTTCAACTGTTCTGCCTTATTATTATTCGACCATGCTGGTCATTTATGAACATTTGAACATCTTGGCCATGTTCTGTTATAATCTCCACCCGGCACAGCCAGAAGAGGACTGGCCACCCCACATAGCCTGGTTCCTCTCTAGGTTTCTTCCTAGGTATTGGCCTTTCTAGGGAGTTTTTCCTAGCCACCGTGCTTCTACACCTGCATTGCTTGCTGTTTGGGGTTTTAGGCTGGGTTTCTGTACAGCACTTTGAGATATCAGCTGATGTACGAAGGGCTATATAAATACATTTGATTTGATTTGATTTGATTTAGAATCAAACAGGGTTTTAGAAACTGGAATTGTCATATAGGTTTTGATCAGAATAAGACTAGATACAAGTTAGACTAGATAATTATAGATATTAACATTAGTCTTCCATGTACATGGCTAGATTTACACTGTGGTCAGTGTAAAACCGCATGAACCAGTGACACAATTTGACTGGCACTTTCACACTGCAGTGTATGCTTACTGAGCTGCCCTTTTGATTTTCACATTTACACAAAGTTGGGAGGGAAAAGGCAGGTGAAATATGTCAATACTGTATATTTTGTCAGAAAAATAGCAGCACTCGGCTTAAACACCTGGAATAAAATCATTTCTGTGCACACTTCTCTGTGAACACTTCTCAACTTTCTTTGGAACTCATTTAGGCATCCAGTTGATTTAGGTAAATTTTAAGAGCAGTTAAGATTGGCCTTTTCCACTGAGAACCAAACCTTTGCCAAGCTGTACTGGCTTCTATGGAGACACGCCACAGTTCAAAGAGTTGCTGGCTTCTATGGAGACACGCCACAGTTCAAAGAGTTGCTGGCTTCTATGGAGACACGCCACAGTTCAAAGAGTTGCTTGTGCTTTGACTACTGCTAAGCCACTTTCACACACTCTCAAAAGCAATAAGAGGATGTATTTTTTCCTATTCCTCCAGCTTCACTTCTTCCTGCTCCACTAGTCTCCCGCCATTTATTGTGTAAGCGGCTTGTAGCCCGGTCAGGCGTACACATTCTCTGCCAGTCATGGAATGCCACTCTTCAAAGTGCCCTACTTCCAGAGTGGCTTGGTCTCCTCGGTCTGCTCCCCTCAGGTGTAACCTGGACGGCCGCGCACATGAACTAATGTGTGTAAGTTCCATTATTGATTTAAGTTCAGCATGAAGCTGATCGGTGTAAATAAATCATGGCAAGAAGCCCCTTAGCCCTCTCAAAGCTCCTTCCCAGCCCTCTCCATGCTCCTGGAACATGACTACATCCTCAGAGAACCCTCATCCATATTGCACTGTCTCACGCCTCTGCACTCTAACCACATACGCTTCATATCAATAGCCTGGACCATGGTAACCTTTTCTTCTTTGTGGTTGGAGGCCAGGGGCCGAATGGCCTGGGATCCTCTGACTGGCTCTCGTGGCCCTCAGGTCTCCACTGTTGCTAAGCGGACAGTGTTAACATTTATTCCGGAGCATGGACAATGTGGGGTGCATCAGGGTGAAACTCATTAGACTGGCTCACTGGCGGACCAATCTGCAGAGGAGCTAATCCTCCTGACTGGCCAGGGAGGGACACTCCATGCCCAATCTACATGAGTGATTCCCATTTCATTTCCGAATTGTATTCCATCTAAAGATGAAAGCAGCAAGTCTGAACCAAAGTGCATTTTTATGTGCTGCCGTTCTCTTCTTCTTGTTTTTTTTTTACAGTCTAGCAGGTGTTAGTAGCTTATGTAGCAGCTGCATGTTGGAGCATCTTTTATAGCTCCAGTGGGTGACATGAGCCTATAAAGCACAGGCATACGGACCTGTGTAGGTGTACTGTTGACCTCAGGAAGCTGACATCAACACAGATATTATGTTTGATGTATATCCAGGTCTACCTAAAGGCAATAAAAAATGGCAACAGCTAGATATAGTCAGAGTAAAATTGTACATCATAAAACCATAGTTTCCTTATTTCCTGCTCACCTGAATTAGACACAAGTTTACTTTGCTGTTGCCTCCCAAATCAAATATTGTTTTGTTAGATTTGGAATTCTCTAGTTTGTTTGTTTCAAGGGATCATTCACTGGAAGTGTAATGAAATTGGTTTGAAATGAGATGAGCATAGATAATCAACTGGCATGCTAATGCCAAGCTAGACCCTAATGACTGTTTATTACTGTTTTGAAGCTCATCAATTAAGCAGAATAAAAGGTGCGTGCGTTGTCACAAGGCCTGGATAACAATTACTTAATCAGGTTTACAAATGTCAGTGCTTTAGCAATTTGACAGTTACACTAATTAGGAACTCCAACAACCAACATCGAAGCCAAACACTTAAAAAAATAAAATAATGAATGCAATTATTTTACGGAGTCCAAGGATATTCAAAACTAAGTCAGTTGAAAGGGGGGATCCAAAGACCTTTTTGCTTGTCACCTTATTTGATCTTGGGGTTGAGAGGGAAAAACGGTGTTTCAAGATTATAAAGAGAGTCTCTTTGTTTCAGAGGCTCCTAATCCAGTCATTATTACTGCAGTCTTTATCATTTGTGCTCTGGCTCTGAGATAATGCCTGTGGAATGAATTAGCGGTGTGTTGTTTTAAGACAAGGTGAGACCTAGGGAGCACGCTGGCTAATTACATAGTTGGTCAACTTCTCTCCTAGTTTTATTAGCTCTGAGCTTCAGATAGCCTTGTTTTATTCGCTCTGAATAGAAATATTGACTTTTTAATGAATCCGTAAAACTGTTTCATTCTACACTTGTCTTTTCTTTGTATTTGTGTAGTGAATTTAGGGTTGAGTGTTTGCTCATGAACAGCTGTTTTGATAGGCAGACGACAGTGGATGGTTTCACAGGTGAGGTGTGGAAATTGCAGTTCTGCTGTCGTCACAAAGCTTGTCAACATTGCCAGTGTCTTTTCTACTCTAGCAATGTAACCTTCAAAAACAAATGCATCACTCGCAATAGGCTTTGTTCTGTGGGGGCTGTTGAAGGATGACCACTGAGACTCAGAGGGCTGAGGGAGGAGTAGCAGCTCCCTTAACAACCAGCCTAAGGAGTCCACCAGGAGAGGGGCATCAGGATTCTTAATGCTCTCTACTGGTGAGCGGCAACGGCCCAGCGTGGCCTGATTCTGCCTAGGCTGCTGCTGCTTCCTACCGCAGTGTATCCTGGGATGGTCTCCAGATTTCACTCGAAGCCTGACAGGATGTTTGAGAGCTAGGCCTCGTGCAGGAATTGCACTCCCAACAGTTTAGCTGAATTGATCAGCTCCCGCAGTGAAAGAAATACCCTTGCTAACTTTCTCTGCGAGTGTGTGTGTCTGGGGGGGGGGGGGGGGGGGGTCAGACGAGTTAATGTTCAGACCGCATCTGTAATTGAGAAGCATATCAAATATTTAGACATCACTCTTGGTATGAGGATGATAATTCATGCCTATTGCAGCGTAAAATTGCATCAGCCCAATACTTGTAATGCAAATTCTAATATTTTGTTCACGTATGCATATAGCAGTATTTTAAATAAAGGTGTTTGTTCTGTGCCTATAGTGCCAAGATATTCTACAACTACTGTGCAGAATAGCTGTGCTTAGTAACAGGGCAGTCCTCTCAATCCTTCTTTATTGCTCTACTGTCTACCAAAGTCTACTTTACTGAACAGTGTATCTTGATGTGTTATCTTCAGGCAGGAAGTGGTGCATCATTTATGGTAAAAACACTGTCCCCTTTCCAATGTCAAAGGTAAGTGGTGTTCAGCAAGCACTGGATTGGTCCAGAGATAATGGACCCAGTTGGGTAGTATAGCATCTCCATTCCTTGACACACAAACGCACATACACACCACACACACACTGGCAAAGCAGCTGCCTGTTTAATTAGTGAACTCTCCTCCTCCTGAGGCATCAGCCCACAGCACCAACGTGGCCTCGTCCATCAAGCAGCCCTAACTGCCTGGCCTAGATGCTGTTTACTCAGCAAAACCCACCTGCACGTCCATGACTTCCCACCACTAATTGACAGAGAGAGGAGACAATCAAGGGTGGTAGGGTGTGAAGTGGGTGGGATACACCACTGCTATTTCTGTGGAGTTTTCAAGCAGGTTAGGACACTGACGAAATGTGCCCTTGACTGAAGTAAATGCCTTACTTGAGTTGCTCCAGTGGAAACTTAATCATTTCTTTCTAAGTGATCCCTGGTCATGACCCCACTCTCCGAGGATGTCTCTGGGGGTAGTGGGATATGCAAAAAACAAAAAATCCCTCCACACACTTTATGTGTGAAACAGGACAAATATACTCACCCCCCTAGTTGACCTTTTGAAGTCATTATGTGTCCAAAGCTTGGTTCAATATATTTATGCAGCAAGATCAAGATAGTGGGATTGTTGAAGTTGGTTTATCTGATCAGAGTCATGTTATCGGATTATTTCACTGATAGCTGTCAAGGATGCATCTCAACTCTTGTGGCATCCTCTTGTCATTGTCTCCGTTCCTTAATCTCTCCACTCATCTGAAAACAGGCCTTGGATATGCTGCTTTCACCTATCAGACATCTGCAATGTGTTGTCCTCAAAACTTCTGAAAATGCCTGTTGGGTTCTAAAATCTTTCCAAAATGAAGACTTGGATTATTGACATTTTGTGCGTTGTTTTGCATCACTAATAACGTTGGGATCATTGGGCAACACATTGATAGTTCGTGCTCATTAAAGTTTGGGTTGAGAGTGAGAAATGAACACATGAAGCCAATTTGAACCACCAGGAAGGGTGTACTTGCTAGGAGTGTTGATGTTTCCGCCTGGATTAGCCTATAAAACGTACTAATTGGATATGTTAACAGTTTCAGATTATTTATTTTTCACCTACAAAATAGTTAATTCTGTATTTGTGTGATGAGCAGTAGAACCAACATAGTTTTGGACTTTTGGTTTATTATGTCAGTGTGCTTGCTTATTTCAATGATGTAGTCTTTCTACTTTGTTTCAACATCATGTACCTGCCTATAAACCCATGCATGACAGAGGCGGAACAGTGTATTCTGTTCTCCAGTTCTTCAACTGTATACCTGTAGTGAATAAACGCCAGTGTTCGCTAAAATATAATTATGCTCAATGTTATGGTATTTATTATGTAGGTATTTGTTTATTCTCATTATATCCTACAGTGAGACTAAAGACCCTTTTTAACAAAGCCCTGTTTGTTTCTCCCTGGACTCCTATTCATGACTCAGTCCTCCATAAATCCACTTTGTTTTCCTGTCATCTGATACTTTCTCATTCACTGCCCTTGATTGAAACCGGGTAATTAGGTAATTGACCCAGGAACCTTGAGTGTGTCTGGCGACGCCGTACGTGGCTGCGTGCAAAATCCTTCCGAACTTCAATTCCTCCTTGAAGGAGCTACAGGTTTTTATTATTCAAGTCACTCCCAGGATGTAATCTCTGTTTCCGTCTAGTTCTGTGCTTAATGTCTCTGCCGAGGCATTAGTCTTTGGAGCTCTCTTGCTTTTGCTGTCTGCTCTTGATACATTTCACACAGCCAGAGGAGAAAGGCAGGGGAGCTGTCTATTCTGTTCACACCCTGGAAGCCTGAAAGAAAAAACTTCCTGGATTGGAAAAACAAAGCTTCTGAACATAGGTGATGATTGCGAAGAGTCTGGTGCCTCAAAATAACCTACACTATAGGCTTGGATTCTCTGAAGGAACTTTGCCAAAGTTGGATTAAAACTGGATGGATTTGAAGAAGACGTTACATATTAATATGGCCAATATCCTCCGTGCTTTTCACCTTAATCCACAGACAGGTTATATCCTACAGTTCTCAAAATGTAAGCCCACATTTATTTATTATCCATAAAGGCATGAAGTGCCAAACAACTACACTGAGTCTACCAAACATTAGGAACACCTTTCTAATATTGAGTTGCACCAACACGCCCCTACCTTTTGCCCTCAGAACAGCCTCAATTTGTTGGGGCAAAGTGTCGAAAGCGTTCCTCAGGGATGCTGGCCCATGTTGACGCCAATGCTTCCCACAGTTGTCAAGTTGGCTGGATGTCCTTTGGGTGGTGGACTATTCTTGATACACACGGAAACTGTTAAGCATGAAAACCTCAGTAGTTCTTGACACAAACTGGTGCTCCTAACATCTACTACCATGTCCTGTTCAAAGGCACTTAAATATTTTGTAATGCACATTCAACCTCTGAATTGCACACACACAATCCACATCTCAATTGTATCGAGGCTTAAAAATCCTTTAACTTGTCTCCTCCCCTTCATCTACACTAGGGTTGAATGGAGGGAACCCGGTTACCGAGATTTACCGCCCAAAACCACTCCGTTTTCCCGGGATAAATAACTGCCAGATACTGGTAAATTATAATAAATTATTTTTATGAACAGCATGGCGTGAAATGAAACTGCTAAATTATATGAGATGTCTAAATCTGCCTTCTCTATGGCCTCTGATGATGAATCAACCCTCAGGGTGGGGACAGACAGCCCATCTCAGTATGGAGCGCAGTTCACAATGCATGTAGACTTATCATCTCACCATGCTAACTTTTTTCCCCCTTCTGACAGGTACATTTGCTGTAGCATAGCCTATGATACAGTAATATATAGAATGAATGTGCATCTAATTTACCATCTCCATCTGGCTTTCGAGGGTCACCTTGTTTTTTCATTGCCAAGATGTATTTTTTAATTGCAACTGCAGTTTTAAACCATCACTTGAATATTGTTGCTTTAAATCAGTGCACGCGCGAACACTCTTGCACTCGCTCACAACCACAACCTACCTGCCAGTGATTGAGAGTATCTGCATAGAAGAATGGGAGAAACTCCCCAAAATACAGGTATGCCAAGCTTGTAGCGTCATACCCAAGAAGACTCAAGACTGTATTCACTGCCAAAGGTGCTTCAACAAAGTACTGATTAAAGGGTCTGACAACATTTATAAATGTGATATTCAAGCTTTTAATTTTTAAAAATAAATTTGCTAAATTTCGAAAAACCTGATTTTGCTTTGTCATTACAGGGTATTGTGTGTAGATTGATGAGGAAACATATTCATTTAATATATTTTAGACTAAAGCTGTACCGTAACAAAATGTGGAGAACGGGAAGGGGTCTGAATACTTTCCGAATGTAGCGTAGATGTCCGAGCCTACCTCTTTCAGGTAATAAATTCAGTGCATTATTAGCCTTATGCCTTACATTTAGCTAATTAATGATGGGGTATGGATAATAAACTTCTAATTTATACCCTTTGTCTCTTGCTCAATACACAAGGACCTGTTCTCCGCTGGCCTCTCCTTAAAAACCACTCCTTAGCTCTTGGAGTCCCAAGCAGGAAAAAGCTAGACTTGAATAACTTGCTGGACATTATTTATTTTAGCATTATACCAATAGACTCTACGAAGAGGGATGCAATCTCTTTTTTGCTGAATGTTAAATTCAGCAGCCAATAGAACTCTCAGGTACTTTGAAAGAAGAGTGAATGCGCGATGGCGGTATGCTATAGCAGTTATTCATTCAGAACCAGAACCATTCAATCTTCTTGAAGAGACGTGAAAGCCTTCTGCATCTAATTCTATTCAAGGACATCAATAGAATGATGACGATAAGGACAACAAAATGTATTTCATTTAGCTGTTGAAAGGAAGGAAGGAATGATGTAATACTAGAGAAAGAGGAGTTAGGCTAATAACATTAGGGGAAATATTATGTATATATGAGTCAGCCTACTAATTTTACATAAAGGCCCTATTATATTTCAAAATCAAATTCGCTAGCCTACAGTGCTTTCGGTAAGTATTCAGACCCCTTGACCTTTGCCAAATTTTGTAATGCTACAGCCTTATTCTAAAACGGATTTGGGGAGTTTCTTCCATTCTTCTTTGCAGATCCTCTCAAGCTCTGTCAGGTTGGATGGGGAGCGGCGCTGCACAGCTATTTTCAGGTCTCTCCTGAGATGTTCGATCGGGTTCAAGTCTGGAATCTGGCTGGGCCACTCAAGGACAATCAGAGATTTGTCCAGAGATTTGTCCCAAAGCCACTCCTGCATAGTCTTGGCTGTGTGCTTAGGGTCGTTGTCCTGTTGAAAGCTGAACCTTTGCCCCAGTCAGGTACTGAGCGCTCTGGAGCAGGTTTTCATCAACAATCTCGTTTGTCCTTTGCTCATTTCATCTTTCCCTCGATCCTGACTAGTCTCCCAGTCCCTGCCACTGAAAAACATCCCCACAGAAGGATGCTGCCACCACCATGCTTCACCGTATGGATGGTGCCAGGTTTCCTCCAAATGCGATGCTTGGCATTCAGGCCAAATAGTTTAATATTGGTTTCATCAGACCAGAGAATCTTCTTTCTCATGGTTTGAGAGTCCTTTAGGTGCCTTTGGGCATACTCCAAGTGTGCTGTCAGGTGCCTTTTACTGAGAAGTGGCTTCCGTCTGGCCAGTCTACCATAAAGGCCTGATTGGTGGAGTACTGAAGAGAAGGTTGTCCTTCTGGAAGGTTCTATCTCAACAGAGGACCTCTAGAGCTATGTCAGAGTAATCTTTGGGTTGTTGGAGCTCTACGGACAATTCCTTCAACCTGATGGCTTGATTTTTGCTCTGACATGCACCAATCAACTCTTGGACCCTATATAGACAGGTGTGTGCCTTTCCAAATCATGTCCAATCAATTGAATTAACCACAGGTGAACTACAAGTTGTAGATTTGTTTCACCTGTTCCTGTTATTGTCTCCACCCCCTCCAGGTGTCGCTTATTTTCCCTGGTGTATTTATACCTGTGTTTCTTGTCTCTCTGTGCCAGTTCGTTGTGTATGTTAGTCAAGTCAACCAGTGTGTTTTTCCCATACTCCTTTTGATATTCTCTTTTTGATAGTCCTTCACGGTTTTGACCCCTGCCTGACTCTGGACTACATTCCCGCCTGCCTGATCATCCTGCCTGCCCTGACCTTGATTCTGCCTGCCCTTCGGTACCTTTTGAAGTCTGAACTGGTTTTGACCCTTTTTCCTGTCCACAACCATCCTATTGGATGTATAAATATTGTAAGACTCCAACCATCTGCCTCCTGTGTCTGCATCTGGGTCTCACCTTGTCATAATAGATCAATGGAAAAAGGATGCACCTGGGTCTCACCTTGTCATGATAGATCAATGGAAAATGGATGCATCTGGGTCTCACCTTGTCATGATAGATCAATGGAAAATGGATGCATCTGGGTCTCACCTTGTCATGATAGATCAATGGAAAATGGATGCATCTGGGTCTCACCTTGTCATGATAGATCAATGGAAAATGGATGCACCTGGGTCTCACCTTGTCATGATAGATCAATGGAAAATGGATGCATCTGGGTCTCACCTTGTCATGATAGATCAATGGAAAATGGATGCACCTGGGTCTCACCTTGTCATGATAGATCAATGGAAAATGGATGCACCTGGGTCTCACCTTGTCATGATAGATCAATGGAAAATGGATGCACCTGGGTCTCACCTTGTCATGATAGATCAATGGAAAATGGATGCACATGGGTCTCACCTTGTCATGATAGATCAATGGAAAATGGATGCATCTGGGTCTCACCTTGTCATGATAGATCAATGGAAAATGGATGCATCTGGGTCTCACCTTGTCATGATAGATCAATGGAAAATGGATGCACCTGGGTCTCACCTTGTCATGATAGATCAATGGAAAATGGATGCATCTGGGTCTCACCTTGTCATGATAGATCAATGGAAAATGGATGCACCTGGGTCTCACCTTGTCATGATAGATCAATGGAAAATGGATGCACCTGGGTCTCACCTTGTCATGATAGATCAATGGAAAATGGATGCACCTGGGTCTCACCTTGTCATGATAGATCAATGGAAAATGGATGCACATGGGTCTCACCTTGTCATGATAGATCAATGGAAAATGGATGCATCTGGGTCTCACCTTGTCATGATAGATCAATGGAAAATGGATGCACCTGGGTCTCACCTTGTCATGATAGATCAATGGAAAATGGATGCACCTGGGTCTCACCTTGTCATGATAGATCAATGGAAAATGGATGCACCTGGGTCTCACCTTGTCATGATAGATCAATGGAAAATGGATGCATCTGGGTCTCACCTTGTCATGATAGATCAATGGAAAATGGATGCATCTGGGTCTCACCTTGTCATGATAGATCAATGGAAAATGGATGCATCTGGGTCTCACCTTGTCATGATAGATCAATGGAAAATGGATGCATCTGGGTCTCACCTTGTCATGATAGATCAATGGAAAATGGATGCATCTGGGTCTCACCTTGTCATGATAGATCAATGGAAAATGGATGCACCTGGGTCTCACCTTGTCATGATAGATCAATGGAAAATGGATGCACCTGGGTCTCACCTTGTCATGATAGATCAATGGAAAATGGATGCATCTGGGTCTCACCTTGTCATGATAGATCAATGGAAAATGGATGCACCTGGGTCTCACCTTGTCATGATAGATCAATGGAAAATGGATGCACCTGGGTCTCACCTTGTCATGATAGATCAATGGAAAATGGATGCATCTGGGTCTCACCTTGTCATGATAGATCAATGGAAAATGGATGCATCTGGGTCTCACCTTGTCATGATAGATCAATGGAAAATGGATGCATCTGGGTCTCACCTTGTCATGATAGATCAATGGAAAATGGATGCACCTGGGTCTCACCTTGTCATGATAGATCAATGGAAAATGGATGCACCTGGGTCTCACCTTGTCATGATAGATCAATGGAAAATGGATGCACCTGGGTCTCACCTTGTCATGATAGATCAATGGAAAATGGATGCATCTGGGTCTCACCTTGTCATGATAGATCAATGGAAAATGGATGCATCTGGGTCTCACCTTGTCATGATAGATCAATGGAAAATGGATGCACCTGGGTCTCACCTTGTCATGATAGATCAATGGAAAATGGATGCATCTGGGTCTCACCTTGTCATGATAGATCAATGGAAAATGGATGCACCTGGGTCTCACCTTGTCATGATAGATCAATGGAAAATGGATGCACATGGGTCTCACCTTGTCATGATAGATCAATGGAAAATGGATGCACCTGGGTCTCACCTTGTCATGATAGATCAATGGAAAATGGATGCATCTGGGTCTCACCTTGTCATGATAGATCAATGGAAAATGGATGCACCTGGGTCTCACCTTGTCATGATAGATCAATGGAAAATGGATGCACCTGGGTCTCACCTTGTCATGATAGATCAATGGAAAATGGATGCACCTGGGTCTCACCTTGTCATGATAGATCAATGGAAAATGGATGCACCTGGGTCTCACCTTGTCATGATAGATCAATGGAAAATGGATGCACATGGGTCTCACCTTGTCATGATAGATCAATGGAAAATGGATGCACCTGGGTCTCACCTTGTCATGATAGATCAATGGAAAATGGATGCACCTGGGTCTCACCTTGTCATGATAGATCAATGGAAAATGGATGCACCTGGGTCTCACCTTGTCATGATAGATCAATGGAAAATGGATGCACCTGGGTCTCACCTTGTCATGATAGATCAATGGAAAATGGATGCACCTGGGTCTCACCTTGTCATGATAGATCAATGGAAAATGGATGCACATGGGTCTCACCTTGTCATGATAGATCAATGGAAAATGGATGCACCTGGGTCTCACCTTGTCATGATAGATCAATGGAAAATGGATGCATCTGGGTCTCACCTTGTCATGATAGATCAATGGAAAATGGATGCACCTGGGTCTCACCTTGTCATGATAGATCAATGGAAAATGGATGCATCTGGGTCTCACCTTGTCATGATAGATCAATGGAAAATGGATGCACCTGGGTCTCACCTTGTCATGATAGATCAATGGAAAATGGATGCACCTGGGTCTCACCTTGTCATGATAGATCAATGGAAAATGGATGCACCTGGGTCTCACCTTGTCATGATAGATCAATGGAAAATGGATGCACCTGGGTCTCACCTTGTCATGATAGATCAATGGAAAATGGATGCACCTGGGTCTCACCTTGTCATGATAGATCAATGGAAAATGGATGCATCTGGGTCTCACCTTGTCATGATAGATCAATGGAAAATGGATGCATCTGGGTCTCACCTTGTCATGATAGATCAATGGAAAATGGATGCACCTGGGTCTCACCTTGTCATGATAGATCAATGGAAAATGGATGCACCTGGGTCTCACCTTGTCATGATAGATCAATGGAAAATGGATGCACCTGGGTCTCACCTTGTCATGATAGATCAATGGAAAATGGATGCACCTGGGTCTCACCTTGTCATGATAGATCAATGGAAAATGGATGCATCTGGGTCTCACCTTGTCATGATAGATCAATGGAAAATGGATGCATCTGGGTCTCACCTTGTCATGATAGATCAATGGAAAATGGATGCACCTGGGTCTCACCTTGTCATGATAGATCAATGGAAAATGGATGCACCTGGGTCTCACCTTGTCATGATAGATCAATGGAAAATGGATGCATCTGGGTCTCACCTTGTCATGATAGATCAATGGAAAATGGATGCACCTGGGTCTCACCTTGTCATGATAGATCAATGGAAAATGGATGCACCTGGGTCTCACCTTGTCATGATAGATCAATGGAAAATGGATGCACCTGGGTCTCACCTTGTCATGATAGATCAATGGAAAATGGATGCACCTGGGTCTCACCTTGTCATGATAGATCAATGGAAAATGGATGCATCTGGGTCTCACCTTGTCATGATAGATCAATGGAAAATGGATGCACCTGGGTCTCACCTTGTCATGATAGATCAATGGAAAATGGATGCACCTGGGTCTCACCTTGTCATGATAGATCAATGGAAAATGGATGCACCTGGGTCTCACCTTGTCATGATAGATCAATGGAAAATGGATGCACCTGGGTCTCACCTTGTCATGATAGATCAATGGAAAATGGATGCACCTGGGTCTCACCTTGTCATGATAGATCAATGGAAAATGGATGCACCTGGGTCTCACCTTGTCATGATAGATCAATGGAAAATGGATGCATCTGGGTCTCACCTTGTCATGATAGATCAATGGAAAATGGATGCACCTGGGTCTCACCTTGTCATGATAGATCAATGGAAAATGGATGCACCTGGGTCTCACCTTGTCATGATAGATCAATGGAAAATGGATGCACCTGGGTCTCACCTTGTCATGATAGATCAATGGAAAATGGATGCACCTGGGTCTCACCTTGTCATGATAGATCAATGGAAAATGGATGCACCTGGGTCTCACCTTGTCATGATAGATCAATGGAAAATGGATGCATCTGGGTCTCACCTTGTCATGATAGATCAATGGAAAATGGATGCATCTGGGTCTCACCTTGTCATGATAGATCAATGGAAAATGGATGCATCTGGGTCTCACCTTGTCATGATAGATCAATGGAAAATGGATGCATCTGGGTCTCACCTTGTCATGATAGATCAATGGAAAATGGATGCACCTGGGTCTCACCTTGTCATGATAGATCAATGGAAAATGGATGCATCTGGGTCTCACCTTGTCATGATAGATCAATGGAAAATGGATGCACCTGGGTCTCACCTTGTCATGATAGATCAATGGAAAATGGATGCATCTGGGTCTCACCTTGTCATGATAGATCAATGGAAAATGGATGCACCTGGGTCTCACCTTGTCATGATAGATCAATGGAAAATGGATGCATCTGGGTCTCACCTTGTCATGATAGATCAATGGAAAATGGATGCACCTGGGTCTCACCTTGTCATGATAGATCAATGGAAAATGGATGCATCTGGGTCTCACCTTGTCATGATAGATCAATGGAAAATGGATGCATCTGGGTCTCACCTTGTCATGATAGATCAATGGAAAATGGATGCACCTGGGTCTCACCTTGTCATGATAGATCAATGGAAAATGGATGCATCTGGGTCTCACCTTGTCATGATAGATCAATGGAAAATGGATGCACCTGGGTCTCACCTTGTCATGATAGATCAATGGAAAATGGATGCATCTGGGTCTCACCTTGTCATGATAGATCAATGGAAAATGGATGCATCTGGGTCTCACCTTGTCATGATAGATCAATGGAAAATGGATGCACATGGGTCTCACCTTGTCATGATAGATCAATGGAAAATGGATGCACCTGGGTCTCACCTTGTCATGATAGATCAATGGAAAATGGATGCACATGGGTCTCACCTTGTCATGATAGATCAATGGAAAATGGATGCACCTGGGTCTCACCTTGTCATGATAGATCAATGGAAAATGGATGCATCTGGGTCTCACCTTGTCATGATAGATCAATGGAAAATGGATGCACCTGGGTCTCACCTTGTCATGATAGATCAATGGAAAATGGATGCATCTGGGTCTCACCTTGTCATGATAGATCAATGGAAAATGGATGCACCTGGGTCTCACCTTGTCATGATAGATCAATGGAAAATGGATGCACCTGGGTCTCACCTTGTCATGATAGATCAATGGAAAATGGATGCACATGGGTCTCACCTTGTCATGATAGATCAATGGAAAATGGATGCACCTGGGTCTCACCTTGTCATGATAGATCAATGGAAAATGGATGCATCTGGGTCTCACCTTGTCATGATAGATCAATGGAAAATGGATGCATCTGGGTCTCACCTTGTCATGATAGATCAATGGAAAATGGATGCATCTGGGTCTCACCTTGTCATGATAGATCAATGGAAAATGGATGCATCTGGGTCTCACCTTGTCATGATAGATCAATGGAAAATGGATGCATCTGGGTCTCACCTTGTCATGATAGATCAATGGAAAATGGATGCACATGGGTCTCACCTTGTCATGATAGATCAATGGAAAATGGATGCACCTGGGTCTCACCTTGTCATGATAGATCAATGGAAAATGGATGCACCTGGGTCTCACCTTGTCATGATAGATCAATGGAAAATGGATGCATCTGGGTCTCACCTTGTCATGATAGATCAATGGGAAATGGATGCACCTGGGTCTCACCTTGTCATGATAGATCAATGGAAAATGGATGCACCTGGGTCTCACCTTGTCATGATAGATCAATGAAAATGGATGCACATGGGTCTCACCTTGTCATGATAGATCAATGGAAAATGGATGCACCTGGGTCTCACCTTGTCATGATAGATCAATGAAAATGGATGCATCTGGGTCTCACCTTGTCATGATAGATCAATGAAAATGGATGCATCTGAGCTCATTTTCGAAATTCTCATAATAAAGTGTTCTAATACTTTTTTAAATGAGGTTTTTCTGTTTATTTTTTAAAAACATTTGCAAAAATATAAAAACCTGTTTTCGCTTTGTCATTATGGGATGTTGAGTGTAGGTTCCTGAGGATGTTTTTGATTTAATCCATTTTAATCCATTTCCCAAAAAATCAAGGGGTCTGAATACTTCCCGAAGGCACTGTATATCTACTTAATATATATATTAGTATATTTGTATACTCAGTGTATGTAGCTTGTATCGTCAAGCTTTTTACCCAAACCACTAATATAGAGCAAAAAGCTGCACTTTTACTAACTTGAAAAGCAGACAAATTGATGTGCATTTTGGGAAGAGCCATGATGTATTGTGGAGTCCCTCACCTTCAATGTTGTACTGTTTATTTTACAAGGTGTTCGTTGTTATGAGGCTTGTAGCAGTGATTACAATGAAACATGTTTTAATGGCATTACACAAGATGGATTAGGGCTAGTTACACATCCGTCACAATGGACTGTCTCTGAGGAGCCATGGCAAGTCTTACACACACACTTCTAATTCCTTCTATTTCAGGTTTCTCTGTCGCCGTTGCCAAAGTGTGTTGGACTGGAGATGTTAATAGCCTGTACAGTAAGCCCCCAGGGTAGACACTGCATTAACTAACAGGCTGTACAGTAAGCCCCCAGGGTAGACACTGCATTAACTAACAGGCTGTACAGTAAGCCCCCAGGGTAGACACTGCATTAACTAACAGGCTGTACAGTAAGCTCCCAGGGTAGACACTGCATTAACTAACAGGCTGTACAGTAAGCCCCCAGGGTAGACACTGCATTAACTAACAGGCTGTACAGTAAGCCCCCAGGGTAGACACTGCATTAACTAACAGGCTGTACAGTAAGCTTCCAGGGTAGACACTGCATTAACTAACAGGCTGTACAGTAAGCCCCCTGGGTAGACACTGCATTAACTAACAGGCTGTACAGTAAGCCCCCAGGGTAGACACTGCATTAACTAACAGGCTGTACAGTAAGCTCCCAGGGTAGACACTGCATTAACTAACAGGCTGTACAGTAAGCCCCCAGGGTAGACACTGCATTAACTAACAGGCTGTACAGTAAGCCCCCAGGGTAGACACTGCATTAACTAACAGGCTGTACAGTAAGCCCCCAGGGTAGACACTGCATTAACTAACAGGCTGTACAGTAAGCCCCCAGGGTAGACACTGCATTAACTAACAGGCTGTACAGTAAGCCCCAGGGTAGACACTGCATTAACTAACAGGCTGTACAGTAAGCCCCCAGGGTAGACACTGCATTAACTAACAGGCTGTACAGTAAGCCCCCAGGGTAGACACTGCATTAACTAACAGGCTATACAGTAAGCCCCCAGTGTAGACACTGCATTAACTAACAGGCTGTACAGTAAGCCCCCAGGGTAGACACTGCATTAACTAACAGGCTGTACAGTAAGCCCCCAGGGTAGACACTGCATTAACTAACAGGCTGTACAGTAAGCCCCCAGGGCAGACAATGCATTAACTAACAGGCTGTACAGTAAGCCCCCAGGGTAGACACTGCATTAACGAACAGGCTGTACAGCCTCCAGGGTAGACACTGCATTAACTAACAGGCTGTACAGTAAGCCCCCAGGGTAGACAATGCATTAACTAACAGGCTGTACAGCCTCCAGGGCAGACGATGCATTAACTAACAGGCTGTACAGTAAGCCCCCAGGGCAGACAATGCATTAACTAACAGGCTGTACAGCCTCCAGGGTAGACGATGCATTAACTAACAGGCTGTACAGCCCCCAGGGCAGAAAATGCATTAACTAACAGGCTGTACAGTAAGCCCCCAGGGCAGACAATGCATTAACTAACAGGCTGTACAGTAAGCTCCCAGGGCAGACAATGCATTAACTAACAGGCTGTACAGTAAGCCCCCAGGGGAGACGACGCATTAACTAACAGGCTGTACAGTAAGCCCCCAGGGTAGACACTGCCTTAACTAACAGGCTGTACAGTAAGCCTCCAGGGTAGACACTGCATTAACTAACAGGCTGTACAGTAAGCCCCCAGGGCAGACACGGCATTTACCAACAGCTATGTCAACATCTCCTCAGTAAAATGGGTAGAGGACTGTTTGGGTTCAATTTAAATCAAGTTAAACCAGATTCACGCTAATATGACTTGCATGGTTTTTTCTCCCTTTTGTCATATTGAAGCCAACTTCTTAGGAACAGTTTCCCCTGGGGATGTTTGATAAGGCTTTGAAATGAGAGCCTCATTGTTCGACTGCATTAGTTTTTTTGTTGTTTTTGGTGGTATGCTTATGAGGCATTTTTTGGTATTGAATGAATTAGTTTTGTAGATGAATGAAATGGACAAATGTTCACATTGTGATTCATCATTGGATTAGCTAGCTTTTCAGTTATGATTACAGTTTAGAGTCAAGGCGTGTCTTTTGATCAGTCTCACTACAACTAACCTACATGTTGCATTCAAACATGGGAAAGAAGAGCAGGTCTCAGGATTTGATGTCTTGAAATAACCTTTCCAAAAGAAAAGCTTGAAATTACAAATAAGAGCCTATTTATTTCAGCTGGCATCTTTCAGGCTCGGTCATGAAATAGCAATGCACTTCCTCCAATGAGCATTTGCATACATTACATTGGAACTAGTTGACATTATTACAGTAATTAGTTAGTGTTATAAAAGTAAGTGGGGTATGCAGTGGAAGAATGACAGGCTTTGTGTGTGGCAGGCTTTCAGTGGAGCACTGAATGCATGAATGGTTGGCATTTCTGACACTCAATAGCTACGTCTCTGTATAATTAGACTGGCTTCATTTAGCTAATGCCATTGTTGTCCTTGGAGCTAAGCTCCTTGTGAGAAGCTCTTATGACTGAATGGACCAGTAGGTTGAGGGGGGGGTTGATAGTTACATATCGCGATTATTATTTTGGACAATATTTTCATCCTATAGCTGGCTCTCCATCTTCTTTTTATAGAGCCAACATGTTATCAGCACTTATTTCCATGAATTATCCAAATATATTTGCTCCTGCTCTCTTTTGTGTCTCTGCGGCAGACATACACTGAGTGTACAAAACATTAAGAACACCTGCTCTATCCATGAGACTGAACAAGTGAATCCAGGTCAAAGCTGATGTCCCTTCTTGATGTCACCTGTTAAATCCACTTTAATCAGTGTAGATGAAGGGGAGGAGACGGGTTAAAGAAGTGTTTTTAAGCCTTGAGACAATTGAAACATGGATTGTGATGTTACGTTACAGTCTTATTCTAAAATGGATTTAGTTGATGAGGGGAAAAAGACATCTACAGTGCTTTCGAAAAGTATTCAGACCCCTTCCCTTTCAACACATTTTGTTACGTTACAGCTTTAGTCTAAAATGTATTCAATTCATGTTTTTCCTCATCAATCGTCACACAATACCCTGTAATGACAAAACAAAACAGATTTTTAGACATTTGTTCAGATGTATTAAAAATAAAAATACAACAACGGGAGCGGTGTACGATGTGCACCTCCTACGGAGCCTGACCAGGAGGCCACTCCGTCTGCCAACCCTTTGTTTTGGGTCGGCTTCTGGGATTAGATCCATTGTCCTGGGTGGTGGTCCAAACAGAGGATCCGCTTCAGGAAAGTCGTATTCCTGGTCATAGTGTTGGTAAGTTGACTTCGCTCTTATATCCAATAGTTCCTCCCGGCTGTAATAATGTATGTAATGTAAGTAATAATACATTTAAAAAAATTACTGCATAGTTTTCTAAGGCGACATCTCTGTCGGCACCATCTTGTAAATGATGTCCAAATCAATTGAATTTACCACAGGTGGACTCCAATCAAGTTGTAGAAACATCTCAAGGATGGTCATTGGAAACAAGATGCACCTGAGCTCAATTTTGAGCCTCATAGCAAAGGGTCTGAATTCTTATGTAAATAAGGTATTTCTGTTTTTTATTTTGAATAAATTTGCAAACATTTCTAAATACCACTTTTTGCCAAGTCATTATGGAGTATTGCGTGTAGATTGAGGGGAAAACATTTAATTTAATCCATTTTAGAATAACGTGGCAACATAACAAAATGTAGAAAAGGGGAAGGGGTCTGAGAATGCACTGTATTTCCCTTGTGCATCACAAGAATGGTCCACCACCCAAAGGACATCCAGCCAACGTGACACAACTGTGGGTAGCACTGGAGTCAACATCAGCCAGCGTCCCTGTGGAACACTTTCAACTTATTGTAGAGTCCATGCCCCCAACGAATTGAGACTGTTCTGTGTCAAACAAGTGGGGGTGTTATCATATCGTGAGGTCCCTGGCAAGTCCCACCTGTAGATATCTGGAAGGCACCATGGGAATTGACAAAGTACAGATGTGGCTTGTGACCTTTCAATCAAAGTTATCAACGTCTCAGTGTGTTTGTGTGGTTTCTTATACAGTATGTACCCGTCAAAGATCCTTTATCTGTTCTCGATGTTCAAAGATCAGTGTAAAACTCTTCATTGTGCACTGTCACTCATGAATATGCATGAATTGCAGTTAAGTCGTAACGGAGGAAACTTATACACAAATGTCTACGCACTGACAGAGCTCCTAGAACGATTTTAATACAGTAGGCTGTGATCTTTAAACTGGAAATGGCTTGCGAAATCCTTAAAAGCACCATATAATTAATATATGATCGGTGAGTAGTTTTATTACTCCTTATATTGCCACTATGTAGCTAGTCACCTTGTCAAGTTCGGGGGTTTTATTACAACTTTAATGGATTATGATGAGTACAATTGTGATTAATGTTTTCTCGCTCTCCCACAGCCCACTGTTGATTTTACCATCAGGGGGAGGCTGTATTTCCCTTTTGAGCAGCTACAGGAGTACATATGATTGGTAAATTGAGTTCACTGCTGAGATTGAATGCAGTGACCCCCATCGAACTCAAACAGTGTAATGGTTTCTTAAGCACACGCCATATATTTTGGAGCAGGACCGGAGGCGGAGGCGGCGGCATGGACAGTAGGTCTGTCTGCAGCGACAAGAGCTGTGGCTATGGAATGCAAAGATGAGAATCGGATGGTTTAGAGGCTCTGCCTTCACTGTTGAAAGTGCTTCTCAGGGTTCTCTAATTATACTCATCATAATCCATTGAAGTTGCAATAGAAACCCTGAACTTCATGAGCTAGCCGCATAGTGGCAATATAGGTCTATGTGCCTTTTTTCTACAAGGGTTGATTATTTTGATTGTGTAATCTGCCACAACAATGGGTCCACAATTCAGTGGGGACTTTCCAACAATAGCTTGTCTGTAGTGTACAGTATGTGCCTATAATGTGGCTCTGTGATTGGCGTTTTTACTAATTCCAATCGGTCTCCTTCATGTTAACGCATCTGACAAATGTCGACACTTGTCCGCGTTCATTCCTAGGGGTGAGTGACAGATCACAGCATGTATGTGAAGAGGTGTGCAGCCAAGAACAGGGAGACGATGGAGGGGGGAAAGAGACGGAGGGAGGAAATGGGCCACATTATCCATAATCCAGTCACAGCTGTCTTGAGTTTGGTGATACCTCTACCGCAGTTTCCCTCTAATAGCTCGATTTTTCATGGCGGAAAACACCCTGCCACCACCGACATGATGTACGACAACGTCTCTGTTTTCACCCCCAACCTCCCGTCGTGCTGTTCCTGATCCCTTTTTTCACTACAACCCCATGTCTCACATCTCTCTCGCTTTCTCGCTCTCTCTCCAACTCTCACACCTTTCTCACACCTCTCTCTTTCTCTCACATCTCTCTCACATCTCTCTTTCTCGCTCTCACACTTTTCTCACACCTTTCTCTCACACACTTTTCTCACACCTCTCTCTCTCTCTCAATCTTTTGCGTTCTAGTTTGACAAAGCATATGCCTACAGCATCTGCCACATGTTTGGGAAGGAAGGCAAGCGCACAGACTACACCCCCTGCAGTTGCATGAAGGTGATTTTGTCAAACCCACCCAGCCAAGGCGACCAGCACGGTGAGGCATGGGCCTGGAGACGTGCTGCTTGAAAAGGGTTATGTTTGCATGCAATACAGTTTTCCTATGAACCCAGTCATAGCAAATGCAAGACAGTGTTTTGAGTTCAATGTCTAATAATTTGAAGCATGCAACAATTCTATTGTCCTGGCATAGGAACGGGTCCCTCTGTTACGATGTTCATCTGACAAACCAATGTGGTTCATGTTATTGATAATATTATTTTAGCAGGTCTTGTGAATCTGCCATCCCCTCAGTTGTAATTTCTCTCTCTCTCCCCCTGTCTAACCCCCACCCCCTCTCTCTCCCTATTCCGTCTCACTCTATGACATGGTGGTTGCAGGGTGTCCATTCTGACGCAGTGACCCAGAGCTGCTGAAGCAGAAGCTGCGGTCTTATAAGGTCTCGCCCAGCGGCATCAGTCAGGTAGGTTTGGCTCAGAACACAACACCCTCTAAAACCTCTGTTGTTAACCCATGACACAATGCAACATCAGCTCACTGCAGTTGTCACTAATATGCTCAGACAATCCCATCGACCATATTTCCTTTGTAATAACTAATCTAATTTAACCTGGTGGTTTTATTGACATTTAGATATAGATATAAACTCTGCAAATAAAGAAACCTCTCACTGTCAACTGTGTTTATTTTCAGCAAACTTAACATGTGTAAATATTTGTATGAACATAACAAGATTCAACAACTGAGACATAAACTGAACAAGTTCCACAGACGTGACTAATAGAAATTGAATAATGTATCCCTGAACAAAGGTAACAGTCAGTATCTCATCCTCATGGACTGCACCAGATTTGCCAGTTCTTGCTGTGAGATACCCCAGTCTTACCCCAGTCTTCCATAAAGGCACCTGCAAGTTCCCGGACATTTCTGTGAGGAATGGCCCTAGCCCCCCCCCCCCCCCCCCTTCCAATCCAACAGGTCCCAGGCGTGATCAATAGGATTGACATCTGGGCTCTTCGCTGGCCGTGACAGAACACCGAAATTCCTGTCTTGCAGGAAATCAAGCACAGAACGAGCACTATAGCTGGTGGCATTGTCATGCTGGAGGGTCATGTCAGGATGAGCCTGCAGGAAGGGTACCACATGAGGGAGGAGGATGTCTTCCCTGTAACGCACAGCGTTGAGATTGCCTGCAATGACAACAAGCTCAGTCCGATGATGCTGTGACACACTGCCCCAGATCATGACGGACCCTCCACCTCCAAATCAATCCCGCTCCAGAGTACAGGCCTCGGTGTTACGCTCATTCCTTCGATGATAAACGCGAATCTGACCATCAACCCTGGTGAGACAAAACCACAACTCGTTAGCGAAGAGCACTTTTTGCTAGTCCTGTCTGGTCCAGCGATGGTGGGTTTGTGCCCATAGGCAACGTTGTTGCCGGTGATGTCTTTTTCTTAGGTCTTGGCTGATTTCTTTTGATTTTCCCATGATGTCAAGCAAAGAGGCACTGAATTTGAAGGTAGGCCTTGAAATACATCCACAGGTATACCGCCAATTGACTCAGGCTAATTAACATAATTTATCAGAGGCTTCTATAGCCATGACATCATTTTCTGGAATTTTCCAAGCTGTTTATAGGCACAGTCAACTTAGTGTATGTAAACTTCTGACCCACTGGAATTGTGATACGGTGAAATAATCTGTCTGTAAACAATTGTTGGAAAAATGACTTGTCATGCACAAAGTAGATGTCCTAACCGACTTGCCAAAACTATAGTTTGTTAAGAAGAAATTTGTATAGTGGTTGTAAAACGAGTTTTAATGACTCCAACCTAAGAGTATGTAAACTTCCGACTTCAACTGTATAGACCAGTTGGCAAAAAACAATGGCAAAAAATTGCAAAAAACAAACACACATTACGGACATAACGTGAAAACTATAAACTCACCAAAACTCAGGCTTACATAAGTCTGACTCAAGTTGCTCCCCATGACAATACCAGAAAAAG
Organism: Oncorhynchus kisutch; assembly: GCF_002021735.2. Lineage (NCBI taxonomy): Eukaryota > Metazoa > Chordata > Actinopteri > Salmoniformes > Salmonidae > Oncorhynchus > Oncorhynchus kisutch. The sequence continues at coordinate 32,675,550 of NC_034198.2, read as the reverse complement.
TGGAAAGGAAGAAAGTTTCGTTCTCTAAAAGTTAGGTGTACTATAGATTAGAATATGTATTCTGTACAGCACAAAATGTAGATTGTCATCACACTTTCTACAAGGTTGACTGATTTGTATTACACTAGGGAAAGTGAGGAATTAATGACTTCTTCCCAGATCTTAGTAAAACAATACAGTTTTAATGTTTATGCACCAGAAGCTGTTATCTGTTAACCATATTTTTATCAAGTGTTTATTTAATACAGGTTTAACCAATTTTCTGAAATCAAATTAGTTTCAGTTGACTTCAGATGCAATTTTCCTCAGGGATTGTTAGCCTCGTCAGTTGTGTTTGGGTAGTTTTAGCATTGATATCCTGTGTGCAGTTGAAACCTACAGTGCTCCAGCTTAGAGCCCAGCTTTTATATATGAGCAGCTCAGCTTAGTGAGATTACAGCTTTGACCGCCTCAGCATTCGTGTCTTTTAAAATGAATCGAGGCATATTTTCAACTGCACTTTTTAAGCACTTTCGATGTGTTCTCTCAACACATTAAACTGGGTTCAATGGTGCATGTAATGAAATAAAGTTCTAAGGCCTTGCTGTTACGTTCTCATGGAGTTATGGACCTTTAGGATGTTCATTTAATTCATGGTCCCCTTTTTAATTGGGCCATAAAGTTCACTGTTTAAAGTCTGGTATGAAGAACATATACACGCAGCCTAACATCCCACAGTATACTCGAGAAATATAATGTTTCAAAGTCGTTTTGAATGTTCTGATGGGCAATGACATCTAGCAAAGGTTTCAAAAAGAAGAAAGTGTTTTTTGTGGTAATGATTTCCTATTCTACCTTGACTAACACAATGCAGTATGGGAGGGCAACCTGAATTGGCAATATATTTTAATTAGAGTCTAGTAATCATGTTATTGTGTATTCTCTGTGGAGATCTAATATTGCATGGTATAGTACAAGATCAGTAATGTTAAGTCTAACTGTGCTACTTCATGTATTAAAAGTGCAAGATTGCTCCTTTTAATAGTGCTTTTAATATGGCTCCCAAGTGGTGCAGCGGTCTAAGGCACTGCATCTCAGTGCAAGAGGTGTCACTATAGTCCCTGGTTTGAATCCAGGCTGTATCACATCTGGCCGTGATTGGGAGTCCCATTGGGCGGCGCACAATAGGCTGTCATTGTAAATAAGAATTTGTTCTTAGCTGACTTGCCTAGTAAAATAAAGGATAAAATAGTTGTAGGCTATATTTTTATTGGCTTGTCATCAAAAGCACTCACTAACTTTTACACTCACAAACTTTTACAGACGGATCAGTTGCCGCCTGGTACGGCAACTGATCCGCCCACAACCGTAAGGCTCTCCAGAGGGTAGTGAGGTCTGCACAATGCATCACCGGGAGCAAACTACCTGCCCTCCAGGACACCTACACCACCCGATGTCACAGGAAGGCCATAAAGATCATCAAGGACAACAACCACCCGAGCCACTGCCTGTTCACCACGCTATCATCCAGAAGGCGAGGTCAGTACAGGTGCATCAAAGCAGGGACCAAGAGATTGAAAAACAGCTTCTAACTCGGGGCCATCAGACTGTTAAACAGCCACCACTAACATTGAGTGGCTGCTGCCAACATACTGACTCAACTCCAGCCACTTTAATAACGTAAAATTGATGTAAAAATTTATCACTAGCCACTTTCAACAATGTCACTTAATATAATGTTTACATACCCTACATTACTCATGTCATATGTATTGTCATGACATTGGCCTGTGAGTAGGTTTATGACAGTCATAAATACCTCTTCCCCCCCTTTTCTTCTCTCCACCCTCCTGATGTTACATTTGAAAACCCTTTGGTTAACATTGAGATTCTGGGAACATCAGAATGTGGGGGGAAATTAACTATATTCTGGTAATCCAACCAATTGAACATATGCGGTGGTACTTAATGAATATGATGTCAGTTCGGTTGTCATATGAGACATTCTCATCAATGATAAGATGACATAAACTCTGCAGTGGAAAGTCTACACATCAGAGTTATCGGATTCACATGGAATTGTTGTTCCAATTAAATGTTTGAATATGAAATTATTTGTGATGGGATGAAATGTGATTTTAGCTTCTAAAATGTGAGAATTGGGTTTTCATAAGGTTAGGGCTCTGCTCAATCAGTGGCCCGCCCCTGTGAAGCGTCATGGGTTATAAAACTTTTCAAACACGCCCTCCTCTCCCTTCCCATATAAAGCCTTGAAGACAATATAACCTTCTGTTCTGAGGATGTGAGGACGACGGTCCAATGTCAGAATGGTTCAGATAATAACTACAGAGTGAAGCCAACATCAGCGTGAGTTTTGGTTGCGAATGGTATTAACTTTGAACTCTTATTCACTACAGAAGTGATACCTCCTAGCCGTTGAGTTAGCAACAGCAGCTGCAAACGAGGTTAGGAAGGAACAGACAGAGTATCCCGTCTATCACACAACGACGTTACTACAACTTATCCAATTGACCACCAGAGACATTCTTCAAAGGACTCGGTTTGGCAACACGGCCTTCCATCTACCACCAACCTACCGAAGTGCAGCTCAGAGTAAATATTTATTTAATTTTCCTTTTCCAAATGGGTGGTAATTTAGAATGCATAAGATACTGTATTTACGATAGCACAGCTTCTTCCTTTGTTACTCAGTCTTCCTGCTCTTTCACTCAAACCCAGCCCTTTTCTTTTGTGTAACAATCTGTCATATCTGTTCCGCCCGCTAGGAACGATTTCCTTTATGACGTAATTTGTAATCAAGTTATGATTATATATGTGTTTGTGTAATTCTGTGTGATTAATTAGGTATTTAGTAAATGAATAATTTAACCCAATTTTGTATTCAAATCAAATCAAATCAAATATATTTATATAGCCCTTCGTACATCAGCTGATATCTCAAAGTGCTGTACAGAAACCCAGCCTAAAACCCCAAACAGCAAGCAATGCAGGTGTAGAAGCACGATTTGATTTGATTTGATTTGAAATTTGTATTGCTGATTCAACTTGTTAGCCAGGGTTTGTGAAGATATCCAAGAATTTACAACTTTCAGATGAGACTGAATTAAGGTGACAATTAATATTGACTGTTATTGATGTAAAATATTTCTAGGTCCTTAAAGAGTTTATTCGGAAGTTTATTCGGAAGCTCTATAAATATTATTTTGTGGTGCCCCGACTCTCTAGTTAATTACATGATTAGCTCAATCAAGTAACATTAATTACGGAGAAATTATTGTATGAATAGCATGTCATATCACTTAATCCGGCATAGCCAAAGACACAACAGTATATACTGTACTCTATACCATCTACTGCATCTTGCCATCTTTATGTAATACATGTATCACTAGCCACTTTAAACAATGCCATTTTTATGTTTACATACCCTACATTACTCATCTCATATGTATATACTGTACTCAATACCATCTACTGCATCTTGCCTATGCCGTTCTAGCCTTTTGTACCATTTTGCACGCCCAATTTTTCAGTTTTTGATTTGTTAAAAAAGTTTGAAATATCCAATAAATGTCGTTCCACTTCATTATTGTGTCCCACTTGTTGTTGATTCTTCACAAAAAAATACAGTTTTATATCTTTATGTTTGAAGCCTGAAATGTGGCAAAGGTCGCAAAGTTCAAGGGGGCCGAATACTTTCGCAAGGCACTGTATAGATGACAAAGCAAAATGACAAAGCAAAAACCGTGCCTTCGCAAAGTATTCAGACCCCTTCACTTTTTCCAATTTTATTTAGGTTACAGCCTTATTCTAAAATGTATGAAATAGTTTTTTTTCCTCATCAATCTACACACAATACCCCATAATGACAAAGTCTTCTTGGGAATGATGCTACAAGCTAGGCACACCTGTATTTGGGGAGTTTCCCCCATTCTTCTCTGCAGAACCTCTCAAGCTCTGTCAGGTTGGATGGGTATCGATGCTGCACGGCTATTTTCAGGTCTCTCCAGAGATGTTCGATCGGGTTCAAGTCTGGGCTCTTGCTGGGCCACTCAAGGACATTCGGAGACTGTCCTTGACTCCTGTGTTGTCTTGCTTAAAACTTGCTGTATGCTTAGGCCCATTGTCCTGTTGGAAGGTGAACATTCGCTTGAGTCTGACGTCTGGAGCAAGTTTTCATCAAGGATCTCTCTGTACTTTGCTCCGTTCATCTTTGACTCGATCCCGACTAGTCTCCCAGTCCCTGCTGCTGAAAAGCATCCCCACATCATGATGCTGCCACCACCATGCTTCACCATAGGGATGGTGCCAGGTTTCCTCCAGACGTGACGCTTGGCGTTCAGGCCCAAGAGTTCAATCTTGGTTTCATCACTAGAGAATCTGGTTTCTCATGGTCTGAGAATCTTTAGGTGCCTTTTGGCAAACTCCAAGCGGACTGTCATGCGCTTTTTACTGAGGAGTGGCTTCCGTCTGGTCACTCTGTCATAAAGGCCTGATTGGTGGAGTACTGCAGAGATGCTTGTCCTTCTGGAAGGTTCTTCCATCTTCACAAAGGAACTCTAGAGCTCTGTCAGTGACCATAGGGTTCTTGGTCACCTCCCTGACCAAGACCCTTCTCCCCTGATTGCTCAGTTTGGCCGGGCTGCCAGCTTTAGGAAGAGTCTTGGTGGTTCCAAACTTCTTCCATTTAAGAATGATGGAGGCCTCTGTGTTCTTGGGGACCTTCAATGTTTGAATTATTTGATTGAACCTTTTACCGTGTAAGTTGACTGAGAACAACTTTTTTTGTTACCCTTCCCCAGATCTGTTCCTCAACACAATCCTGTCTCAGAGCTCTACGTACAAGTCCTTCAACCTCATGGCTTAGTTTTTGCTTTGACATGCATTGTCAACTGTGGGACATTATATAGACAAGTGTGTGCCTTTCCAAATTATGTACCACAGGTAGACTCCATTTAAGTTGCAGAAACATCTCAACGATGTTCAATGGAAACAGGATGCACCTGAGCTCAATTTTGAGACTCATAGCAAAGGGTCTGGATACTTATGTCAATAAGGTATTTCAAATTTTTATTTGTTATAAATTTGCAAAAACAATAATAAACGTGTTTTTGCTTTCTCATTATGGGGTATTTTGTGTAGATTGCTGAGGAATAATTTTTATTTAATCATTTTTAGAACAAGGCTGTAATGTAACAAAATGTGTAATAAGTCAAGGGTTTCTGAATGATGTCTGAAGGCACGGTATATACAGTTTAAAGTAAAGTATAAAGTTTGGACACACCTACTCATTCAAGGGTTTTTCTTTATTTTTACTATTTTCTACAACTATGAAATAACACATAAGGAATCATGTAGGGACCAAAAAAAGTGTGAAACAAATCCAAATATATTTTAGATTATTCAAAGAAGCCACCCTTTGCTTTGATGACTGCTTTGCACACTCTTGGCATTCTCTCAACCAGCTTCACCTGGAATGCTTTTCCAACAGTCTTGAAGGAGTTTCCACATATACTGAGCACTTGTTGACTGCTTTTCCTTCACTCTGCGGTCCAACTCATCCCAAACCATCTCAATTGGGTTGAGGTTGGGTGATTGTGGAGGCCAGGTCATCTGATGCATTACTCCATCACTCTCCTTTGTGGACAAATAGCCCTTACACAGCCTGGAGGTGTGTTGCGTCATTGTCCTGTTGAAAACAAATTATAGTCCCACTAAGTGCAAACCAGATGTGATGGTGTATCCCTGCAGAAATGCTGTGGTAGCCATGCTGGTTAACTGTGCCTTGAATTCTAAATAAATCACTAATAGTGTCACCAGCACAGCACCATCACATGTCTTCCTCCAATCTTCATGGTGGGAAACACATGCCAAGATCATCCGTTCACCTACTCTGCGTCACACAAAGACATGGCGGTTTGAACCTAAAATCTCTCATTTGGACTCATCAGACCAAAGGACAGATTTTCACTGGTCTAATGTCCATTGCTCATGTTTCTTGGCCCAAGCAAGTATCTTCTTCTTATTGCTGTCCTTTATTAGTGGTTTATTTGCAGCAATTCAACCATGATTCACCTGATTCACGCAGTCTCCTCTGAACACCTGATGTTGAGAAGTGCCTGTTACTTAAACTCTGTGAAACATTTATTTGGGCTGCAATCTGAGGTGCAGTTAACTCTAATGAACTTATCCTCTGCAGCAGAGGTAACTCTGGGTTTTCCTTTCCTGTGGCGGACCTCATGAGAGCCAGTTTCATTCATCATTTTGACTGGTACTGTATGTGTGTATATATTATTATTTTTTTATACATATTTAACCCATATTTTTTATACATATTTGTTTAGATAGGCACAAAACTACCTCCATAATTCCATTCATGAAGACAACAACAAAAAATCTCTCTCTAGCTAACCTGATGGATTTTGATGGCAATTTGTTTTATGTTACTTAGATTGATGCGCCGGTCGGTCCATAGACTAGGAGATTTTAAGATGCTTTTGAGAAACCAGGCCCTGGTCGATAGCTTAAGGAAGAAAATAAAAAAAGTTAGTTGGGATTTTGTGCTTCACATTATTGCAACACAAACCCTGTTAATCACTTATTTTAGTTTGATAACTTCAAGTTATCGCCCTGTTTTTATCTGTGCTGTATTTAAGGGTCATGGAAAGTATCATTTACGGTAACACTTTGAGCCTCACGTTAATGCCATGCTGTGACATTTCTCCATAATTAGCAACTGCAAAAAACAAGGGCCTTAACACAAACGCTCCATCTATAATAGCAATTTATATTATTTTTTATTATTATTTACTTTAGTTTATTTGGTAAATATTTTCTTAACTCTACAGTGTTGGTTAAAAGGGCTTGTAGTAAGTAAGCATTTCACAGCAAGGTCTACACCTGTTGTATTTGGCGCATGTGACAAATAACATTTGATTTGATTTTGATTAGAATTATTCCTGCAACTGCTTATAGCGTCTAGCCAATGCTATTGGTTAACGTCAAATCGTCTCTTACGCAACATTCCTGTTCTATACAAATAATAATTGAAGATCTCTTTATAACTCTCAACACCTCTCATCTCTGTTTTCGCTCTACTTTCCTTTCTTGTTTTCAGATCCTGGAGTTTCGAGGGAATGCACTGACCTGCCAGAAGTACTCTGAGCTGTCACACAGTGTAAGGACGCCTTTCATTCGGGGCCGGATGTAATTGGGGCGGCCTGCCCGCCTTTGTGAGGGCCTTGGGGAGTACCCTGCAGCTCATGCATGAAGTCTCTGGAGGAGCACCAAACTCACATCCATCATTAGTCGTCATAGCCGTTTAAATTGTATGGGTTTATTATGAGATTTTTAGATTAATTTAGCCCTTAATAAGTATTTATTTGATCTAATGTATTTTAGTGGTGGACCTTTGGATAAGCAGTTTCAGTCACGTTCAAGGTTATTAATATCCCTATTTAAGACGGAGAATGTAAAAAAAATGTGGGGCAACGTTTTCATTGTTCTTTATGTCTGTGCTGTTATGTACGTTGATCATAGCGATTTCTCTGACATACCCCGGGGTTTGGTAATGTGTTCTTTTCGGGAAGCCATTAAAGCGGCAGTTTGGGAAGTTGGTCTCTCCAATGCATGTTGACAATATCCGTCAGATTTTCCGTGCTACACTGTTAATTCTATTCAAATTGGACGCTCTGCAAACTGACAGGTGGTGTTTTAAACGTTTCGGTGAGAAGGCAATAATCTAGAGATGTCAGTCAGGATTATTTCTTTATCACGTGCCCCTGTCCCTCAGCATTCAACGCAGTTGAAGTGCCAGAATCCCGGTGAGAATGTGGGAATGTAGCACCAAGATATAAATGTTGACTATCTGCTATGTGACAGGTTCATTTGAGTCTGAGAAGGAGAGAAGGGAGCGGTCTTTGATGTGATGTATTTGCCATCGCTCCGGTGCAAAGTTTATTCAGATGCAGCTAATATCCTCAATCACATTTCAATCTGATAACCCAGTGAGAGTACATGTTTAAGACTGTATACCTTAATCCCCAATATGTTTTAATGGGACAGATTTCTGATCAATCTTATTCAATAAGGTTTTAGACTACCTAGCCTTTATTGGTTACTTGAGAGTAAGTCACGATGAAAGTCGGTCCCGATGAAAGCCACTTTGCTCCTTGAAGAGAGGACAGGCAAAGGACACTGTCTGTTGTGACCTAGCGACACCCTTGGGGGGGGGGGTCACATTGTTCCTGGTTACCAGCCTAAATTATTGTTATTGGCCTCCTACTGGCTTCAGCTATATGTAACTTCTTTACAACAAAAGTTGCCTGAATTTATGAAATTCATGACAAATTTTTTGGTGCTGTCGTCCGTACTGCACGTTTGTGACATTAATGCGCAAAGCATAGCTGTTTTGTGAGGTGGGTCTGGGCCATCCCCCAAATCTACAGCCACTCATCTCTAAGTCATCATGGGACACAAAGACGACCAACTCATTTCTCCCTTACCTGCGACTGGGAGAATTCAAACTCTGCCACATGTCCTACCTGGCTCCAGATCTGTGGGTTTGTACAGATAGATCGCAGTCGTTTCTCCGTCCTTGGCAGTGTTTATTAAAGGTCAAAATATAATACTTAAATGATTAAATATTTACACTGATGATAAATCAAACAATAGAAAGAGTAATGAAATAGTGTCCAGTGGAGCGCTCTGATATGCTTCACCTCGGATTAGGGGAGGGGGCAGAAGGGGCGGGGGCTGCAGCAAAATCATTCAAAGATTGATTTGTTTCTGATCTCTGTTTCGGATTGTTTCATGTTTATGCATTTTGTCATTTTTCACAGCCAGAAGGCCAAGTGCCATTTGCTGTAATGTGGTGAAACTGAGACCGATCAGGGTGTAATGGAAAGCTCTCTACTCAGCAACCTGTTGCTCTGAGATTTTTCCCCCATTCCTAAAAAAAAACTTTAAAAAAAGTTTGCTGGACAGACCGTGAACAGAGACAGTATAGTAAGCAGGAGAGATAATGTTTTTTTCTTAGATCAGTACTGAACTTCTTTCTTTGATTCTTGTTTTTGTAGAGAAGTCTATTTCTATCGAAATGCTGCTGAGATATGTAGGCGTACCTAGCCCCCATGCTTGTTCCAATACAGTCTAGTAGTTAGCTAGCATTTTCCTAGCTAGACAAAGGAACTGGACAATGATCAAGATGATGGCAGGAGAGAGACTAATCAGGTAGACTTCAAAGCTGGTTTGTTCTATCCCAATCACACAGCCAGGCTTGAAGATGAGGGAGGAATTGCAGCAGTTCATTACACCAGTACAATGAAAATGGTAAAATAACTGAAGCAGAGTTTTCTTCTTTCTAACATGTCTGTCAAAGCTGACCATCGCTACTCTTTCTAGCTCATTAACATTTGAACCGGTATTCTTTTTACTGTCTGACACCTTACACACGTTTTTCTGTTTTGTGTTGTCAGATTGAGGACTCTGGGCTCTCGCTCAATCACCCCAACCAGTACTGCATGGAGAGCCAGAAGCTGTTAGGTGGTCCTGTGGCTGGGGTGAAGGTGGAGGTGAAGCGGCAGGACAACCCCCCAACACGCCCCCTCGCCAGACACCAGGACCAGGGAACCTGTCTCAGGAGGTGCCAGCAGAAATGACAAAGAACCTGGATTCTTTCTTCCAAGATGCCTGATATTGTCTCACTTATCCCTGATCACATTTCCCCACTGTCATTTTAAATAAAGCTCCCATCCAATATAACTTTTTTTTACAAAGAGTAATACTTTTCTATACTTCTCTAAAACGTTTTGTTTAGCTCCTGTTTTACCTCCACATGTACGTACAGTGGGCTCCAACATTACTGGCACCCCTGACTGGCAATGAACAAACAATACTTAAAAAAATATAAACAATATAATTATAGAGATATACTCAAAATACCAACATGTGAGAAATACTGTACTTTTTAAAATTTTCAATGGAACCCACCACAATCTGGCAACGAACAAACAATACTTAAAAAAATATTTATTATATAATTATAGAGATATAGTCAATTTTTCATTTTTTTTTTCAATTTTTCAATTCTTTAATACAAAATCAAGTTTTCATAATCATTGGCACTCCTCATTTAGTACTTCGTGCCACCACCTCTGGCCACCACCTCTGGCAAGAACAGCAGGGTCTTTTCCTGTAATGTTTGACAACACAAATGTGTCGGAAGAAACACCGTACACTGTGGCGACTGCTTCTTGACACAATGCACATCCAACCCAGAAGTCACCAATCTGTCAGAGGAGACACTGTACACCTGGTCAGTGTGCACTGTGCCTGGCCCACCACAGGAGTCGCTAGTGCACAATGAAACAAGGATATCCTTGCTGGGCAAACCCTCCCTAACCTGGATGACGCTGGACCAGTTGTGCGTCTCCCCATGGGCCTCCCGTTCGCGGCCGGCTGCAACAGAGCCTGGACTCGAACATAGAATTTCTGGAGGCACAGCTAGCACTGCGATGCAGTGCATTAGACCACAGTGCCACCCGGGAGGCTCCCACAGAACCATTTCTGTGTGGATCTTGAGGTCTGTTTTGGGTTATTGTCTTGTTGGAAAGTCCACATACGGCCAAGTCCCAGCCTTCTGGCAGAGGCAACCAAATTGTCAGCCAAAATTGCCTGATACTTGGTGGAATTCATTATGCCATCATTCTTTACCAGTGCCCCTGGACCTCTGGAATTAAAACATCACTGACCCACCACCATATTTCACCATGGGTATGAGGTGCCTCTCCTTGTATGTATCTCTGTTTCAACGCCAAACATGCCAATGCTGTATCTGACCAAAATGTTCAATTTTGGTCTCATCTGACCAGAGCACCTTCTTCCAGTCGTAATTTCAATTATGTTTGGCAAACTCCAAGCGCTTGTGTCTGTGGCTTGGGGTCATTAAGGGCTTTTTTTCTGGCAACCCTTCCAAAGAGACTGGTTGTTGAGGTGGCGTCTGATGGTGCTTTTTTAAACCTGGTGACCCCAAGACGAAACCAAGGCCTGCAATTCTTTCACAGTGATTCTTGGGGATTTTGTTGCTTCTCTCACGATCCTCCTCCCTATCCCAGGGGGGCAAAATGCATTTGTGTCCTCTACCCGTGAGGTTTTCAACTGTTCCATATCTTTTGAATGTTCTAATAATTGCCCTGACAATGCTCAGTGGTATATTCAATCATTTGTGGATCTTCTTGTAGCCATTACCAGATTTATGAAGGTCTACGACCATCTGTCTCTTTGAACTGCCAGTTCTATTCTTTTCTTCATGGTGTTGGATGACAAAGGTATATTGCATGTGTGTTACCTAATTTTTATACTCTAGTGAAAAGGGAAGTGATGTCATGGCTCAATATAGTTCCTTTACACTTAGATAAACTTAAATAAGTGGAATATAATTCATGGTTTAATTTTGGTAGATGTAATTTACAATAATATTTAAGGGTGCCATTAATTGTGAAACCTTAATTTGGAGTACATTGATTTTTAATTAAATAAATAAATGATTTTGGAGGGTTACATTGAAACATTAATAAAGTACAGTATTTTTCACATGTTGGTATTTTGAGTTTGTCTCTATAATTATAATGTTTATATTTGAAGTATTGTTTGTGCATTGCCAGTAATTTTGGAGCCCACTGTAGTCATAAAATGTGATAATATGAAGATCTTCTCTTTTGTGGTTATTTGTTGGTTGACAAATGCAATACAAAAAAGCTGAATCTTGACCTCAACCAAAATCTTGGGATTTACCGACAGTAGAACTACAATCGTCAAACCTAAAACACATTGGAGCGGTTGGATTTACTGAGAGTAGAATTACAATCCTCAAAGCTAAAACACATTGGAGCGGTTGGATTTACTGAGAGTAGAATTACAATCCTCAAAGCTAAAACACATTGGAGCGGTTGGATTTACTGAGAGTAGAATTACAATCCTCAAATCTAAAACACATTGGAGCGGTTGGATTTACCGACAGTAGAACTACAATCCTCAAACCTAAAACACATTGGAGCAGTTGGATTGCTGTGATGGATCTTCATTTTCTCTCCTTGTTAAAACTTGACTTTGGTACAATTCGTTTTTTAAATATAATCTGTTTGGGAATGGTATTGCCTCAGTTTCTCTTCTTCGTGGCCTAGCCAGGTTTAAAAAACGATGGCTTATCGCCAGTCTCCACACTCTGGTGAGGATTTGCCTGCTCATTGGGCTATAACCAGAAAATATCCCAGCTGCCCCAGAAGCATAATCATTGTTTTTGTTCACAAGGGTTGGATAAAAGTAAATACATTTCCCACTGTTGTATTGCAATAGCTTGGAATACTCTTGTTGATGCAATTTAACCAAAACCCACCCTGTCAGGAAATATTAGCATTCTTGTAAGGTCTCTTGGCCGAATTACATATTGGGTGCCAATAACTCAAGTGGTGTTGTGAACTTGTAATATTTTAAAATGTTTCTCACATACTTACTCCATTGGTTATTCAATTCACATCAGCCCCCAGAAAATCATTCAATATTAATGAATTCTGCAAAGTGTAACTAGTAAAATTTGATCAATGAAGTTACAGTATCGGGTATAGGGAATGAAATGTGCTCATTGTTGAGAGATTTAAATACATTTTAGTTAATGTTGAGTTGACACGCTATGGCTACTCCTTGTAGCAGTCAAGACAAACCTGGTGCGACTATCTACTCAAAATAGCCCAGAGATCTTTACCAGTTATGGGTTGCACTGTTAGGCAAACCCCTTTATGACATGCTTTCCATGGTGGAGTCATTTATTTAAACCCGTGTGTGAAGAAGGCTTGGGTAAGCAAGGTCGACGTGTTCAAGGTCAGTGTTCATGCAGTTTATTTTGGTCTGTCCTGGAAGTTTTCCACAGCCCACACTGCCAGCTATACAATGTCAAGCTTGTTTCACCTCTTACCGTGTCAGCCGTTTTCTTGCTGATATCTACTTGGTTAGAAAAATCTATTTACTATGATTGTGATATGTGGTTGTCTCACCTATTTATCTTAAGATGAATGCCCAAACTATTTTTCTCTCAGTAAGATGGTTTAATTTGAAAAATATCAAGTATTTATGGATAGATTGGTCGGTAATTAATGTACAAACTAGTCAAGATGGCCTGTATTTAAAGTTGCAATCTAACTTTTTGGGTGATCTGACCTATAGAAATGTCCTCTATTTTTGATTATGGAATATATATTTCACAGCAGTTTAGATGGTACAATGAATTTTAGCAACCGGAGCAATTTCTACATAGTGCATCTTTAATGCTTGATCAAATTGGATAATAGCTTATGGTAATGCATTCAAATATAAATGCAGCACGATATGAATTATAATTACAGTAGGTGCCTTGCGATTCCTTCCTTTTAGGATTTACTTCTACCCACGCCATGTCCACACTACCTAGGTGCTTCAGTAATGGCATTGTGCTCTCCTCCATCCTTCTCACTGTGCCCTACACAAGCTCTCCTCTCTCTCACTCATTCACTCTGCCCTGGCCTGTACAAGCTCCTCACCCCTCCCTCTGTGCTCTGTAACAAGCTCTGCTGGCTAAATTTAGAGACCCAGACGAGAGGGACCTGCATTGTGAATGTAAATGGTTCCCCTGGTAGGCCAGGAAAGTAATGGGGCCATTAAGGGACAAATTGAGCTAGTAAATGCTTACACCTTTGTGTAAATGTATACTTCTCAGAACATTTTTTGCAGCAGTGTGCTGTGTCTAAAGAACTTATGCAATTCAGTTGAAGTCATGGAACGTTCAAGGACTAATGGTAAATAGTACAATGAGATCATACTTACTTGACTTTTATTTTTGATAGCAGATGCTGTGCCTCTGGGTATTTTTTATTTCGCCTTTATTTAACCAGGTAGGCTAGTTGAAAACAAGTTCTCATTTATAACTGCGACCTGGCCAAGATATAGCATAGCAGTGTGAACAGACAACAACACAGAGTTACACATGGAGTAAACAATAAACAAGTCAACAACACAGTAGAAAAAAAAGAAAAAGAGTCTATATACAATGTGTGCAAAAGGCATGAGGAGGTAGGCGAATAATTACAATTTTGCAGATTAACACTGGAGTGATAAATGATCAGATGGTCATGTGCAGGTAGAGATACTGGTGTGCAAAAGAGCAGAAAAGTAAATAAATAAAAACAGTATGGGGATGAGGTAGGTAAATTGGGTGGGCTATATACCGATGGACTATGTACAGCTGCTGTATAAAGTTGGGAGTTAGGTGCAATGTTTTGTGGTAGACTGTTGCTTTTCACTTTGGTATCGCTATGCAGAAAAATCTAAATGTATTTTTGTTTTTCAATTGTTATTATAATGGTATATAAAAGCCTCAGTAACACTTTATTTGGATAGTCTGTAGAGCATCTACAGATAGACTATCAGTAACATTTAAACTATCTACTAACCCTAACCCTTGCTCTATCCCTAACCTTAACCCTTATCCTAACCCTAAACTTAACTCAAACCTTTACCCTTACCCTAACCCTTAATCTAAACCTAACCTTCACAAGCAGTTGCCTATCAACATATTGTTTGTTGATAGTATGACCATCTGTCATACTCCGGACTATCCAAATAAAGTGTGACCAAAGTGCCACTTAAATTTGGACTTAAAAGTGTTTGTCTACCTGGGCCCGGTTTCCCAAAAGCATCTTAAGGCTAAATCCATGATTAGAACCTCCGTAGGAGCATCGTTAAATCTCAGAGCTGTTTCCCAAAACCATCGATATTAGCGTTGCACTTGAAAACGCTCGTAATCTAACACCTGCCACGTAGAAGTGCATCGTTAGACGCTTTTACATCCTTTTACATCTCCGCTAAACATAGAATAATATGGTTTATCCGTCTCTCTGTGACGTACGATAAGTTGACTATGAAGTTGCCAATGTCTTTGCAATTGATACAAACAACCAATGTATAAAAAAATGGTTAAAATGAAAAACCAGGAAGACTGTATTAATATAGAGATACAGTAGGCTATAGGCCTATTTTATTCATATTGAAATACATTTCATGTTCAATAAATGTAGTCTTATTTTGCTACTAGTAATGCTAATTAGCTAAATGCTAAAGCTGTCCGGGATGAGATTCGAACTCGCAAACCTTTGGGTTGCTAGACGTTGACATTAAATGCACATCCATCCATCCTGACCAACCACCCTACTTTAGTTTTTTCCCTTAATTAACCATCTGTCATATGGAACCATACCGAACGTAACACATTGTACTAATTTGAGTGTCCCAGATTTGAATTTACTGTGTTACGTCTAGTCTGAGACCAGGCTGCTCTGTGTGGTGTTTTGGAAAATGCATTATACATCTTGGGCCGTTGTGGGAAAGATGCATCGTTAAAACACTCATAAGCCTAAGTTCCATTGCTGTCAGGAAACCAGGCCCTGGTTGTTTTATGAACCCATAGTTGAAGGGAGCTGTGTCTCATCAGGCTACTGTGCATCGCTGTCTCACGTTTAATGCTGGAGCATTAACGTTTGGCTTGCTAGGAGCCTGCCTGCACCCTGCCACATAGCTGGAATTAAATTAGTTTTTGGAATCCGAGCATGGCGCTTGACAGAGAGGATTTAAGCACAAATAATAAGGCGAGCAGATATGAACAGTGCACAGCCAGACTACTGTCAGCAAAAGACCTTGATGTTTCATATTTGGTGGAGCTTGACTGCTGCTTTTGACAAAGCTGTCCCCTTCTCTACCGGCTTGGACCAGTTCACCAGGGCAGCGTTCCCCTCGACAAATGGATTTACAATCATTAGCCATATTATAAACTTCACTGGTTCACAGAGTGATTAGTTCACTTCCATTAGTCAATACATGAACTAGAAGCCTAGTGGGGATGGTTGAATGGGTGCATTCACTACAAAAGGCTGATGGGTCTTGGTGTACAAAATTACATTTTCCAAAATAGGTTTCATTTGAGGCTTTAATATTGTCTGGTTCCCCAGCAAATCCCAGTGCTGACGTTGTACACCATTCAAAACCCATTTGCAATGTACAGTATATGCCGGTACACACATTCCCTTGTATAAGGGTGCACTTCTAACAGGATAGAGCTGCTGAACGTACCCTTGGACCTCACTTCATGATACAAAAAGTTGGCGTAGTATGGCTACAGTACATGAAATATCCTGATTCATCAGTAAAGGCCCACACTATCGATTTACTATAAGTTTACCTCGATTTATTACTAGCCTATTTGTAAAACATGGCTTCTTAGTTTGCTTCAAAGGATGAATATTTGTGGGAGGAAATGAAGTAGGCTACATGGAAGGATGTCCTGTGAAAGCAGGTCCTGTTTCTGTGTCCGCTGTGAAGTCTCAAGCTTATGGTTGGTAATGAGTTCCATTTGTCAGTCTTTCATGAGGTTAATACTGTATGGAGTTGGACGACTTGGGAAGATTAATTGGTATGCGTTTGGTTCTATTATTCTTTATGCTTATGGGATTTTAGGTAATGTTATAGGTAATGTTAATGCTTGCCATGTTCAGTGGTAGAGAAAGTACCCAATTGTCAAAGTATAGATACCGTAATAGAAAATGACTCAATGACAAAAAGTGTAAAAGTATTTGGTTTTAAATATACTTAAGTATCTTAAGTCAATGTAATTGCTAAAATATACTTAAGTATCAAACATATTAATTATTTCTAATTACTTATATTAAGCAAACCAGACGTCACAATTTTCTTGTTTTCATTTATTTATCGATAGCCAGGCGGACACTCCAACACTGACATAATTTACAAACTAAGCATTTGTGTTTAGTGAGTCTGCCAGATCAGAGGCCGTAGAGATGACCACGGTTGTTCTCTTGATAAGTGTGTGAATTAGACCATTTTCCTGTTCTGCTAAGCATTCAAAATGTAATGAGTACTTGTGGGTGTCAAGGAAAATGTATGGAGTAAAAAGTACATTCTTGTTTTTAGGAATGTAGTCAAGTAAAAGTTGTCAAAAAATATAAATAGTGGAGTACAGATACCACAAAAAAACGACTTAAGTAGTACTTTCAATAATGTTCACTTCACACCACTGAACATGTTGGTCTATCTTCTATGCAATGTTGGCCTCTGTTTTTATAGTTACACACTGTGGTTTGGGGTGGGAGGGCTTTCTGCTCTTTAGCCATGTCAGTACCAGACTCTGTTATCTTGATTAAAATATTATCTTGTGGACGCTTTTATCGACTCTTGGCATAATTCCTCCTCTAATCGTGCAGAGAGTACACTGGAAGTGCCAGTTGTTTTGGTTCCACGGGGAATCATTTTGCACTTTGAAACACTTTAGTGTTGAACAGAGAGCCGTATTCCTCACTGAAACAAGTGTTGTGTCCATTTTAAGACTTCTTCCCTTCCTCTGCATCAAATGTATGTATCTGCAAAGTACAAAGCGTATCGTGATATTGTACATTGCTGTGAAATTGCTCCTTTTACCTGACACTGAAAGTCATAGTGATTGAACCCCATCCAGCCAGAGCCCAACACCCGCTCCCTCTCTTAATGTGTCCTGACGTTGACTAATTAACAGGGGCTACCAGTGCACACGCTGGCCTGCTGAGGATTCAATTCATCTCCTGCTGCCTGGCCGCTTCCTCGTCCTTTTTCTCTTCCCCCTCTCCTTTTCTTCTTCTCACCGCCTTCCCACCTAACCTCGGATTTCCTGCAGAGGAATGAGGGGAGAAGTAATGAATGCGTCAATGTTGTTGTTAACTAATGTGTGGGTCTCTGTTAGTGAGTTTTGTTTGTTGTGTGTTGACGTGAGGAGGGATAGTTAGAGGTTGGTGAGGAGGAGGAAGTCGGAATAGATTAGACTGTGCAGCACAGAACTGGTGAAAGTGAAAGATGCACTTGCAGGGTGCTCATAGCTGATGGGGAGAGGAAATGGAGAGACTGACAGACACACACAGAGAGACAGAATATGTGCCAGGGGACTTGCTAATTTCAACATGACGGTGTTCCATTATCATACGATCGACATAGTCCTAAGAGGCCTGCTGATGCTTGGGAGTAGAACCATACATATTTTTTGTCTCCCTATAAGAACCTGTGGTTTCAGAGTAATCAAACATGCTGCTAGAAAGTTTTGCGATTGGGAGAATAGGATGATTCAGAATGGTTTCTTCTTGTGCCTGGAGATAAGATGTCAGTTCAGTATCCGAGTGTAAACAGTGACCTATTCCCCTGATATATCAAGCAAATAAACAACTTACCCATGGAAATGAATTTGTTCCTTGAAGCCCAGAATGTCTGATCTCCTCACCCTCAAACCAAGGGAGAATAACAAAGGACTTGTAATGTTTACAGGCATAGAAAGATCACAGAGGTCTAATCTCACTGCTGAACAAAAGGAGATTTGAGGGATGCTACTGTATTGCTACTCACCCAACATTATTCATCAAAGAGCCTCTACCCACCAGTGATTCAAGGTCAGGGATATGACAAGAAATATGTTCCCAAAACACCAAAACTGTCCAGTTGTGCTGACATTGTATCAGGTTGCACAACACATTCCTTTGATGACACAAGAATGTTGACAGGACAGCCTTTCTGAGTTCTTTAATGGTTCCCAGAACATTTAATTTGGTTGTTGGAAGAGTGTGGCTTGTCCCATGTGGCTCACATGGTAGAGCATGGCAATTTCAACACCAGGGTTGTGGGTTCAATTCCCATGGGGGGGACCAGTATGAAAATGTATGCACTCAGTACTGTAAGTTGCTCTGGATAAGAGCATCTGCTAAATTAATCAAATGTGAAATTACAGGAGATGGGTTCACAAAACACAAACTATGCTCAGTTGTGATGACATTTATACACTGTATAAGTTAGGTTGCACAGTACATTCCCTTAATGTTGTAAGAATTAAATGTCAGTTTTTATGATGTTCATATCGTATTTGTTTTAGGCTTAACATAATATTCCATTGTTCACACTATACATTTGACCTCATCTTTGAATTCCTTAGAACATTGCAAGAACATTTAGAAAATGTTATATTTAAGTTTTACCGAATAACATTTTCGAAATGTTCTTGAAATGTTTTTACCACAACATTCCCAGCATGAAAATCCCCATTAAGTTTCTCTCCAGATGTAATGGCAATTCACATTTGAGGACTGTATTGTAGGTGACAGAGACAACTAGCATTTTAATTTCATATGGTCAATCAGCACACAGAATACAGAAGTTATTCAAATGCTCCCATCCTCTTCCTAAGCTGTGTACTTGTAAAAATGTATTTTACCACCATATCTAGTCTATGCTTTCAGCTATGCATTTAACTGATCTTACTCGATTTTCTTCTTAATAGTGTATATGTTTTGGCAAACAATTATGAATGAACTGTGTGTGTGTGTATGAGAAATGAATTTAATATTTATGTTCCTAACCCGCAAATAGGCCGAAAATTGGACGGGGTGCAAGATTTTTTTTTACTTTTCTCATCACGTGTTGAAAGTCTTATGAAATGTGATTTTGAAGTTTTCACAGAGAGTTAATTATCTGGCTTTTCATGTACATTCCCTTATGTCTACGCTTCTAAAGTGACTCAGGCTTTACTAATTCCTGTGAAGTGTATCAGTGAACTGTATTCTGTAATTAGTTACAAAACAATAGAAATGTGTGTTGCTGCTGTTTGTCTGATATCCAACAGTCCATGATCAGCTCTGTTGACCATGAGAGCATTTTGCAGAGAAAATGGGTTGAGGTATACTACAGTATTTAGGCTCAGAATGACATGTGGCTCATTGTTTACCTGGCAACGCCTGTCAATCAAGGCAAGCTCATGAATGGATATAAGCTCCCAGTCTACTGAGCCCGTTCTTTCAGGCTTGTAATAGTCAATACTATAGTGGACAACATCATAAATACTATAGTGGACAACATTGCTTTGTGTCAGCTGTGTGCTGGCAGTTCTCAGACTCAATGTTAGGGAATTTAGGGATGGAAGAACAACAACAGCCACCATGTCAGACTCACCAAACTCTGATATTTACATTTCTTTATGGTCAGCGCTTCCAAGATGCACTGATCCACTGTTGATGACGGTACAGCAGCCGGCATAACGCGGAAGACAGCAATGTGTCGGAGGATGTGCGGGGCCCTATGGGACTCCCAGTCACTGTCAGTTGTGACACAGCCTGGGATCGAACATGGGTCTGTACTGACGACTCAAGCACTGCAATGTAGTGTCTTAGGGCCTCCTGAGTGGTGCAGTGGTCTATCTTCATTTTTTTTAAACAAAGCCATTTGATGCACACGCAATGACAGTTTTAAGCAGCACCAGCCGTTTAAATGAGTTAAAATTATAAGATGCAACCATTGGTGTAAAAAATGTCCGGCATTATGTACAGTTGAAGTCGGAAGTTTACATACACCTTAGCCAAATACATTTAAACTAAGTTTTTCACAATTCTGTCTTAGGTCAGTTAGGATCACCACTTTATTTTAAGAATGTGTAATGTCAGAATAATAATAGAGAGAATGAATTATTTCAGCGTTTATTTCTTTCATCACATTCCCAGTGGATCACAAGTTTACATACACTCAATTAGTATTTGGTAGCATTGCCTTTAAATTGTTTAACTTGGGTCAAACGCTTTGGGTAGCCTTCCATAAGCTTCCCACAATAGGTTGGGTGAATTTTGTCCCATTCCTCCTGACAGAGCTGGTGTAACTGAGTCAGGTTTGTAGGCCTCCTTGCCCGCACATGCTTTTCAGTTCTGCCCACACATTTTCTATAGGATTGAGGTCAGGGCTTTGTGATGGCCACTTCAATACCTTGACTTTGTTGTCCTTAAGACATTTTGCCACAACTTTGGAAGTATGCTTGGGGTCATTGTCCATTTGGAAGACCCATTTGCAACCAAGCTTTAACTTCCTGACTGATGTCTTGAGATGTTGCTTCAATATATCCACATCATTTCCCTACCTCATGATGCCATCTATTTTGTGAAGTGCACCAGTTCCTCCTGCAGCAAAGCACCCCCACAACATGATGCTGCCACCCCCGTGCCTCATGGTTGGGATGGTGTTCTTCGGCTTGCAAGTCTCCCCCTTTTTCCTCCAAACATAACAATGATCATTATGGCCAAACGGTTCTATTTTTGTTTCATCAGACCAGAGGACATTTCTTAAAGTTCGATCTTTGTCCTCATGTGCAGTTGCAAACTGTAGTCTGACTTTTTGATGGTGGTTTTGGAGCAGTTGATTCTTCCTTGCTGAGCGGCCTTTCAGGTTATGTCAATATACAACTCGTTTTACAGTGGATATAGATACTTTTGCACCTGTTTCCTCCAGCATCTTCACAAGGTCCTTTGCTCTTGTTCTGGGATTGTTTCGCACTTTTCGCACTAAAGTGCGTTCTGTCTCCTAGAGATGAACGTGTCTCTTTCCTGAACGGTATGATGGCTATGTGGTCCCATGGTGTTTATACTTGCATACTATTGTTTGTATAGATGAACATGGTACCTTCAGGCACTTGGAAATTGCTCCCAAGGATAAACCAGACTTGTGGAGGTCTACAATTTTGATTCTAGGCCTTGAAATACATCCACAGATACACCTCCAATTGACTAAAATTATGTCAATTAGCCTATCAAAAGCTTCTAAAGCCATGATATCATTTTCTGGAATTTTCCAAGCTGTTTAAAGGCACAGTTAACTTAGTGTATGTAACCTTCTGACCAAATGGAATTGTGGTACAGTGAGTTATAAGCAGTAACCTTATGTTCAACTTTGTCAATGTACCAGCTAAAATAATTGTTCATACTTGGGTCAAACTACTATGAAATGATTTCATCCAAATATCATACAATTTGATGAAAAACATCAATCAATCAATCAAATGTATTTATAAAGCTTGTTTTACATCAGCCAGTGTCACAAAGTGCTGTACAGAAACCCAGCCTAAAACCCCAAACTGCAAGAGACCTAATGAAACGTTCTGGGAACCTTTAAAGAACAGATGAAATGTGTTATAGGAATGTTCTTGCAACATCAGGCAAATATTTTATGCAAAAATACAACCTTTTGGGGAATGTTCTGAGGTGGTTGTTGCAGATGTTGTGTGTAACATTTGAGTGAATGTTAGAACACAATTATATTTCATCTAAAACATTTTTTGATAAATATATGGATTTTATCCAAAATATTCTCTGAATGTTTTTTGGATGTTATCATCATAATGTTACATTAAAGCCTAAATAGAATGTAATGGGAATCTTAGGTAATGTTATTAGAATGTTCCCGGTTTGCTGGGCTCTGTGTTTTGAAGGAAAGCCACACATTAACCAAGTGGCTATCGAAGGCAAGGGGCCTGCTGTCATTTCACATGACTCTTAATGACCCTTAAAAGGTCTCAGACTGACTCTGTCAAGTGTATGGAGGAAAAGATGCCAAAAATAATGAATAGCGGTGCTAGCAATAAGGCAACCAATAAGATCCCTTTTAATGTTTCACATAGGCCTAAGTAGAACAACATGTTAGAGCATTGTGTTTCATGTGCTTTTTATTTTTCTCAAAAAGTAGCTTTGTCTGAAACATAAGCCAGTAATAAATCATGAGGCTCGTACCTTTAGTAGCGAATTCCCTCGTGATCAGCTGGTAAAACTCCATGGAGGATAAACAGTCCAAATACTCAACTGCCCCAATTTATTCATTGCACAAATGTTTGGACTATTCCAACTGCCAAAGTGCTTACTACAAACATACAGTCTAAGATAATACACATTTGGTTATGACTTTTTCATACAGTCACACTGGAGAAACTGAGAAACTCCTGACAGAATGGTGCACGCTTGTTTGGAAAGGCAATGAGTAGCCTCCTTAAAACAATTGTAGAACAATTTCCGCATATCGCAATAATTATGGGTGAAAAAAGAGAGTAAAGAAGCAGTTATTACGTTGAGTTGATTCATGCATAATAAAATACAGTTATCTTTGTCAGTCCCTTTGTGTTAAACCTTTTCTGTGCCCAGTGCAGCAGAATGGGAGGAATCACAGTATGTCTGTTTCTCTGCAAATCAGCCATTTCCCTAAGTGTCGGAGAAAAAACAAGTGAATTCTTCAGCCCTTGACCCCACACCTGTTCAAGGCAGTAGCCTTCATGGCAGGCTCAGAGCACAGGAAGTGGGCCATCAGGGCAGTTAGCATATTTTCGTGACAAAAGGAGGCCAGAGGGAGTTGAGAGCCTTAATAATACTTTGGATCGCTGGCATCTCTTGAAGTTTATAACCTGGCCCAGAAATGCAAATTAGCCTACTCTCTGAGGTTGAAAGGAATTGATTAACGGGTTGATCTTTCCCTCTGCCACCCAACTGTGAGAGGACCTTTTTCCCCTATAACCAACTTTGAGAGGGGTTTTTTACCATATACCCTACTGTTTTCCACTCCCTTCAACAAGAGTGAGTGCAAAACTGTTGTTACTTTTTGTCTGTTTTTATCATCAAAACAACATGTACTAAATTACACAATACCCAGATGGCAAAATGCCATTAAGTTATCTTGTGCTAAATCTTCTGATGAAGTAAATGGCAAGTTTGTTGCAAGGCTCTGTTAACAACACCATAAGAGTACAGTTTGAAAGCAGAGTAATTATCAAATGCCTCCTTACAATGGTTAATAGGGAAATTAGTTGACCCTTGAATGTCTCTCAAGAAAGCATTATTACATTTTTATCCTCTGGGTCTAGTTAAAAATGTTCACTGATTGTTCAACATTCTAGTACTCTGTCCCCACTTGCTATTTCTCCTGCTCTACTTCCTTAGCAAACCATATTATACAAGTGCTGCATATAAACAATTGACAGTTTAATTGCATTTGCTATAAATAAATAGATTGATCAAATCACTGTCTTAGCTTGCCTCAGGGACAGATGACAAGTGCTGTTTTAATTTTGAATGTGAGTGAGCCTATTGAAGCTGGTTAAATTACAGATACTAATTTGTTCCCTAGTGTACAAGTCCTCAACATTGACAGAAGCATCTCTAGCTACTTGATACCAAATTTCATCTCAAGCTACTTGATACCAAATTTCATCTCAAGCTACTTGAAACCACATCTTCTTTCCATTAACTTTCAACACTTAAAATGAAGGGACCAAGACAACATAGCGCTGATTTTAAGTCCTTGTTACACTGTTCTTTTAAACATACAGTGTGTTTGCATAGACCCAGGAAGTTTAGTCCCATTGGACCAATATTTATTTTAATAAACAACATTCCTCTTAATAGTTTTACATTTGAAACAAATCCAGCAACCTAGTGACACACGGAGAGAAGATTTTAAAAGATGTTGGAAAGAACATGAATAGCTGGTGTTTTAGAAAATGTGACGATACACATTTGTACAATGACGAATAAGTGAGGGCAAGCATAGAGCAGAGCTGTGTCCTACCCTGAACAACATTCACACATTCTAAAGGTGGTTCCTTTCTTTACCTACTTTTCCATTTCCAGTATGAATCACCCAGTCCACCCATCCACATTTTCAATATTTCTAACAGTCAATCCAGAAACACATGTTGTGCTTAGGAGCATCTTCTATGTTCTTCTAGTAATGTGAAATAGTCGCTGGGTCATGTTCTGAATTTGAGAAAAACGACCTCCCCATTAATGACAAGGAATTTGTGAATTATGGAAATGTTCCATCGCAATCACTGCAGTTGGTTAGCCCATAAATCTGTATGCAATTGCTCTGTGTAAAGATCACATAGTATCCCACAGGACATGTCATCACTCTCTTTTGTGTAATAAAATGGCCTCAGTTTACCAGATAATAGTCTCCTTCCTCATTTCAGATCCGATTTATGAAAGTCATTGTCTGGCAGAGATGAAACATGTCTGTTTTTTTTTGTTTGAATGCTGCTTATGAAAAGTGAGAGACGTAAATCCTGTGGTTATTTTTCACCATGGAATAACTGATTGTGTGCATGCAGGAAGCTTAATGAGCAATTGAAATTCAATTAAAATTCCAAGCTACAGTAATGACAGAGTAATGTATCTTACAATGGGAGGAAAGAAGAGATTATTCAGGTCTTCAGGGGATTCCAATCAAATCTACAGTGTGACCCCACCTCTCCCGCCCACATTTAAATGACCTCTCATCTAAAGGGGACAATTCATGAACCAAAAGTTACAAAATGTTTGTGGCACAGAAAGTGTAGGTCTGTCTCCCACATGGATCTCCTATTTGTGCCAGACTGGATTCAAATGCCTTCTGTTTAAATTTTCTGCATTTATAATTATTGTTATTATAATTATTATTTACTATTTATTTTGTATTGATTTTGATTTTATTTTTACTCTTCATGCGATGCACACTGCAGAGAACACTGGA
The DNA here is from genome assembly GCF_002021735.2 of Oncorhynchus kisutch. NCBI lineage: Eukaryota > Metazoa > Chordata > Actinopteri > Salmoniformes > Salmonidae > Oncorhynchus > Oncorhynchus kisutch. The sequence goes on along the minus strand of NC_034198.2, from coordinate 32,650,137 downwards.
GGAAGAGTTACCACTGAATTACACAGTGAATTATTATGTTTGTTTGTGTCAATAAATCACATAAGGGATGGGTTGCCAATTGACGATCTGACCAGATGTTTTTTTTCATTCATTCATATTTTTTTTTAAATAAACATTAATTCGAAAGAATTTACAGTAAACAGAGTATAAATATTGAATACTTGACTTTCTCCGAAGTTTGACACATGCTTCTTTTCATGTTAGGATTTGGTCCGTAGTGCATTCCTCCACAGAGAAGATACCTTCAGTATATCAGGTGCTGATCACCTACAGTATCCTATGATACCCTCAGCAATCCCACCTTTACTCTGTGACTCAGAATAAACTACTCTAAGGCTGCATTTACACAGGAAGCCCAATTCTGACCTTTTGCCTCTAATTGTTCTTTTGGCCAATTAGATCAGATAATTTGTCAATAATTGGGCAAAAGATCAGAATTGGGTTGCCTGTGTGAACACAGCCTAATTGTTTAGACTGGGACTATATTATTAGGAACAAATAAGCCGTGATAAGTTAGTGTAGTTGTGTGTTGGAGGTGTCAGTGGGTGAAGCGATAGCAGGATAACAGGATTGACTGGGAGGGAGGTGGTTGCAGCCTGCAGTCGGTCTCCAGTGGTTCCCTTCTGTGGCAACACAGCAGGAAAACAAATGAGCTGCTCCCTTTCTGCTCATTCATCAGCGGGGAAGCTAGCGTTCCTCTCTCCCACGAGGCCTGCCCCCCCCTCCTGTCTGACAAACCCCCATCCTGGTTGGCTCTCCTCTTCTCATGGTGTAACCCCCATCTCCCACAAACCCCCTCTCACATCTAAGAAAAAGGAATACTTATTTTTCTGTTTTTTTGGAGGGTAAAATGAACAGTAGGAAGACATACAGGTATCTGCCAAAATAAATGAAACACTTGAGTAAATAAGGGATACAAAGTATATTGAAACCACCAGGTGTGGTTCCTGAGTTAATTAAGCACCCATTCTGCCAGTCACATTCTGTTAAAGGTCCCCAAAGCACACACATCCCTGGGTCGCTTGTCTTTTCAGTTCGCTGCAGCTAGCGACTGGAATGAGCTGCAACAAACACTCAAACTGGACAGTTTATCTCAATCTCTTCATTCAAAGATTCGATCATGGACACTCTTACTGACAGTTGTAGCTGCTTTACGTGATGTATTGTTGTCTCTACCTTCTTGCCCTTGGTGCTGTTGTCTGTGCCCACTAATGTTTGTACCATGTTTTGTGCTGCTACCATGTTGTGCTGCTGCCGTGTTATGTTGCTACCATGTTGTTGTCATGTTGTGTTGCTACCATGTTGTTGTCATGTTGTGTTGCTACCATGCTGTGTTGTCATGTGCTGCTGCCTTGCTATGTTGTTGTCTCTCTTTATGTAGTGTTGTCTCTCTTGTCGTGATGTGTTTTTCCTATATATACACTACCGTTCAAAAGTTTGGGGTCACTTAGAAATGTCCTTGTTTTTGAAAGAAAACCACGTTTGTCCATTAAAATAACATCAAATTGATCAGAAATACAGTGTATACTTTGTTAATGTTGAAATGACTATTGTAGCTGGAAACGGCTGATTTTTAATGGAATATCTACATAGGAGTACAGAGGCCCATTATCAGCAACCATCCCCCTGTGTTCCAATGGAACGTTGTGTTGGCTAATCCAAGTTTATCATTTTAAAAGGCTAATTAATCATTAGAAAACCCTATTGCAATTATGTTAGTACAGCTGAAAACTGTTGTTCTGATTTAAAGAAGCAATCAAACTGGCCTTCTTTAGACTAGTTGAGTATCTGGAGCATCAGCATTTGTTGTTTTGATTACATGCTCAAAATGGCCAGAAACGAGACCTTTCTTCTGAAACTCGTCAGTCTACTCTTGTTCTGATAAATCAAGGTTATTCCATGTGAGATATTGCCAAGAAACTAAAGATCTTGTACAACGTGGTGTACTACTCCCTTCACAGAACAGCACAAACTGGCACTAACCAGAATAGAAAGAGTGGGAGGCTTCGGTGCATAACTGGATAAGAGGACAGGTATCAGTGACTTTGAAAAAGGGGTCTCAAAGGACCATAGGGTGTTTAAAGTGTGGGTGTGTGTTTGTGTGTGTGTCAGTCACCATATCTCAACTCAATTGAACACTTATGGGAGATTCTGCAGCGGTGCCTGAGTCAGTGTTTCCCACCACCATCAACAAAACACCAAATTATGAAATTTCTCGTGGAAGAATGGTGTTCACATCCCTCCAATAGAGTTCCAGACACTTGTAGAATCTATTCCAAGGCGCATGAAGCTGTTATTGCTGTTCGTGGTGGCTCCCCGTTAAGACACTTTGTGTTGATGTTGGCAGTTACCTGTTGTTTTAAGCTCTGAAAGTACAACCTCTGGGGTTGCAGCCAATCTACACCAGAGAGTGAATAACAAGGACTCTGGTTTGAGGTGATTGGAGTCTGTGGTGTTATTATTACATGACATACTGATTTCTGTATGTATGACTTTATGGTGTAAATGGATGGGCACTGAGAATCTGATTTAAAAATAGGAATGTAACCTGCAGGAAGAATCATCCTCAGCATGTTTCAAAATCATCTCCTCTGACCTAGTCTTACTGCCTTCACGGCAAGGTACATTTTCTGCTCACTCAATTTGATGATTAAAAATGTACTCCTTTGTGGAGTTTGATTTGTGAATGATTGTCTTCTGATACGCATCTCTCCTTGTCCCTCAACACAGAATTTAGAGGCTATGTTTGGATCTGTTTAACATCAATAATACAATTTTCACGAGAGCGTGGCAACCTGTCTCCTAAGTAGGGGTGCCTTTAGGACATTTTGACTGTATATCATTAGAGGTAAGAATCAATATGAAACAACGGTGTCATCAGTGTTGTAGGTCTTCCAAGTTGTTTACCGTCAAAAAATATCTTGAAATAATGCAGAACATTGTTTTGTTCATTACTCCATTTCTCATGCTAGGGTTAATTTGTTCAGGATGGTTACAGAGTAAGATCAAGACCATGCACTGAACCTGGGGTGTATTTACACTTGAACTGAAACTGGGAATATAATCAAAATGCACTCTACCTAACTTTTCCAACACATTCTATTCCCCAACTGGCACAAATAAAGGTATGTTGGGTGCACACCTGTCAAAAAGTTGTGCAAAAAAGGTGTCTCTCTTTTCTGTGTAAGTGATGCTCCATTTGACAATTCAATTCTCAGGAAAATGTGAGTGAGTCTGACACCATGAACTATGACCTCGAAGTGAGTTTTACACCATGAACTCAGAATAGAGACAAAGAAAGTATGCGGTACAATGAAGAAGACAGAGCTGGAAACTTTGATACACTTACGCCATGTTATTGTACCTACAACAGGACAAAGTGGAGTATGTGAACTACATCAATTTGTGTTTATCTTAAAACTGTTCCAGTTCATGTATTTAAAACAATTCCTTGTAGTGACAGTAGTGACTGTGCATGTTGTGAAGTCACTGTAATTTTCCAAACCTTACATTTTATTTTCTGAATATCACAACTGACAAACATCCAAGGGATATATCTACAATGACCTTAAAACCAAGCCTGTGAAAGTGTATTCAATATTGTATTGAGCTTCAAGGGGAGACAATAAAGACGTTACTTGTTATTCACTAGGAATACCTGTATTGCACCAGTAGTGTTTCTGAGCGTTTCGGAGTTTCAGGGTCTCATTTTTTTGCAGGCTAAACTAAAGAGTCTCATTTATCAACCGTCGGTACATTTCTTATAAAATTCTGGCTTACAGCGGATTGCGAAAGTACTCACCCCCCTTGGCATTTTTCCTATTTTGTTGACTTACAACCAGGAATTAAAATATATATTTTGGGGGGGTTTGTATCATTTGATTTACACAACATGCCTACCACTTTGAAGATGCAAAATATGTTTATTGTGAAACAAACAAGAAATAATACAAAAAAACAGAAAACTTGAGCGTGTATAACTATTCACCCCCCCAAAGTCAATACTTGGTAGAGACATCTTTTGCAACAATTACAGCTGCAAGTTTCTTGGTGTATGTCTCCATAAGCTTGGCACATCTATCCACTGGGATTTTTTAAAGCTCTTCAAGTCAAAACTGCTCCAGCTCCTTCAAGTTGGATGAGTTCCACTGATATACTGCAATCTTTAAGACATACCACAGATTCTCAGTTGAATTGAGGTCTGGGCTTTGACAAGGCCATTTCAAGACATTTAAATGTTTCCCCTTAAACCACTCAAGTGTTACTTTAGCAGTATGCTTAGGGTCATTGTCCTGCTGGAAGGTGAACCTCCGTCCCAGTCTCAAATCTCTTGAGGACTGAAACAGGTTTCCCTCAAGAATTTCACTGTATTTAGCACCATCCATCATTCCTTCAATTCTGATCAGTTTCCCAGAGCATGATGCTGCCACCACCATGCTTCACTGTGGGGATGGTGTTCTCAGGGTGATGAGAGGTGTTGGGTTTCCGCCAGACATAGCGTTTTCCTTGATGTCCATAAAGCAACATTTTAGTTTCATATGACCAGAGTACCTTCTTCCATGTGTTTGGGGAGTCTCCCACATGCCTTTTGGCAAACAGAAAACATGTTTTTCTTTAAGCAATGGCTTTTTCTAGCCACTCTTCTGTAAAGCCCAGCTCTGTGGAGTATACGGCTTGAAGTGGTCCTATGGACAAATACTCCCATCTCTGCTCAATTTTAGTCTCATATGTGATAATGTGATTATGATTTAGGCTTATATAATAAACTTACCACCAAGTGAAGTTGTGTGTACGCATGGTTTGAGATTTGTGTGGATATACACACACTTTCCCATTAAGTCCAAATGGATAAATGCCAACATTTGTGGGAAAACTGGCAAATGCAAGGTTTAGAGTACTTCCTGTGCGAACGCATCTTGATAAATGAGGCTCCTGGTATGTAATGTTAGTCACAGCAGCACACCAACAATGAAATACAGACACTCCACTCTACAGTCAATTTTTCATGCAGTGTTGTCATACAGTATTGTTGAACTGTTCATTGGTGGCTGTCATCAGGTGAATATCATGTTCCATGGTCAGCCACTTACTCCAGCTTGGTTAGCTACAGTTGCTATCCACTGGAGCACTGCGATGGGCTCATCAGCAAGTCAATAAAATGCTCAAAATTCTATAGCGGGGCTTGACATTGAGTCAATTGGACCATTGTGCCGTTTGAAAATATATTGTATGGCACTGCATATCATCTGAAAAATTCCAAACTCTACTAACATCGCATTAGCATGTCTGTGAATTAGTGTAATAACAGTGATATAAAGACAGGGATCTGAGTAGGCCCCATGAGTGCATTGAGGATGATTACTTTGACATTATTCAATGGAATTGAAATTGGGTGACCAGGCCTATTACTGCTCTCAATTGTGTATTTATTGGATTGATTGCAAAAACATCATGTACAGTATGCTCTCATCAGCATTTTAACCTTGTATTGGTTCTCACGTATGTCACCTAAAATATATATATTAATTTACATGTTGCTGGGTCGATTAAACCACTAGGCGATGTACATAATCTCTACAAGAGAGTAATGTATGTTTTTGTCATCTTCAAAATGAAATAACAGTGGCATTTAGCATCAAAGTCCTTCTTCCTGGGACAGAAATAGCCTGGGCTGTGTGAAAACCCTGCTGGGTGTAAAATTGGATGTGGACTTCCTGGGGCTGTATGTAAACTTGTCATTATTCTGTCTGGTTTAACTTCATTAACCTGGCAGGCACGTGAAACTATTGCACATCTGATGAACTCCATTCCCTAACTCACTACTCTTTCTGTAAACTCCACCTGCAGACATGCTGTCACTTCACATTATAGGGAGAGACACGTCACAACGAAATGACTAAAGGTCTCTTAAACAACCACCCCCACCACCACCACCACTATCACCACCATCACTAACCCTACCACTATACCTACCACCAGCACCAACACCACCACCATCACTACTACCTCCACCACCACCACTACTACCTCCACCATCACCATCACCCCCACCACCACTACTACCACTACAACCACCACTACTACCTCTACCATCACCACCACTACTATCTCCTCCACCACCACCACTACTATCTCTACCATCACCACCACTACTACCTCCACCATCACCATCACCCCCACCACCACTACTACCTCTACCATCACCACCACTACTATCTCCTTCACCACCACCACTACTATCTCTACCATCACCACCACTACTATCTCTACCATCACCACCACTACTATCTCCTCCACCACCACCACCACTACTATCTCCTCCACCACCACCACCACCACTACTATCTCTACCATCACCACCACTACTACCTCCACCATCACCATCACCCCCACCACTACTACTACCTCTACCATCACCACCACTACTATCTCCTTCACCAACACCACTACTACCTCTGCCATCACCACCACTACTATCTCCTTCACCACCACCACTACTATCTCTACCATCACCACCACTACTATCTCTACCACCACCACCACCACTACTATCTCTACCATCACCACCACTACTATCTCTACCATCACCACCACTACTATCTCCACCATCACCACCACTACTATCTCTACCATCACCACCACTACTATCTCTACCATCACCACCACTACTATCTCCACCCTTACCATCCATATCTATCTCTACCATCACCACCACTACTATCTCTACCATCACCACTACCACTATACCTACCACCAGCAACAACACCACCACCATCACTACTACCTCCACCACCACCATTACTACCTCCTCCACCACCACCACTACTACCATCACCACCACCACCACTACTATCTCCACCATCACCACCACTACTGTCTCCACCATCACCACCACTACTACCTCTACCATCACCACCACTACAACGACCATCACCACCACTACCACCACCACTTCCACCATCACCACTACTACCTCCACCAATAATATTACCACCACCACCTCCACTACTACCACCATCACTACCACCACCACCACCAGCACCACCACCACTACTACTACTACTACCTCCAACCCTACCACCATCACTACCACCACCACCACCACTACTACTACTACCACCATCACTACCACCACCACCAACCCCACCACTACTACTACTACTACCTCCAACCCTACCACCATCACTTCCACCACCACCACTACTACCACCACCATCACTACCATCACCACCACCACCACCACTACTACTACTACAACCTCCAACCCTACCACCATCACTACCACCACCACCACTACTACCACCACCACCACTACTACTACTACAACCTCCAACCCTACCACCATCACTACCACCAACACCACTACTACCACCACCACCACTACTACTACTACAACCTCCAACCCTACCACCATCACTACCACAACCACCACCACTACTACCACCACCACTACTACTACTACAACCTCCAACCCTACCACCATCACTACCACCACCACCACCACTACTACCACCACCACTACTACTACTACAACCTCCAACCCTACCACCATCACTACCACCACCACTACTACTACTACTACTACCTCCAACCCTACCACCATCACTTCCACCACCACCACTACTACCACCACCATCACTACCATCACCACCACCACCACCACTACTACTACTACAACCTCCAACCCTACCACCATCACTACCACCACCACCACTACTACCACCACCACCACTACTACTACTACAACCTCCAACCCTACCACCATCACTACCACCACCACCACCACTACTACCACCACCACTACTACTACTACAACCTCCAACCCTACCACCATCACTACCACCACCACCACCACTACTACCACCACCACTACTACTACTACAACCTCCAACCCTACCACCATTACTATCACCACCACCACTACTACCACCACCACCACTACTACTACTACAACCTCCAACCCTACCACCATCACTACCACCACCACCACCACTACTACCACCACCACTACTACTACTACAACCTCCAACCCTACCACCATCACTACCACCACCACCACCACTACTACCACCACCACTACTACTACTACAACCTCCAACCCTACCACCATCACCACCACTACTATCTCTACCATCACCACCACTACTATCTCTACCATCACCACTACCACTATACCTACCACCAGCACCAACACCACCACCATCACTACTACCTCCACCACCACCATTACTACCTCCTCCACCACCACCACTACTACCATCACCACCACCACCACTACTATCTCCACCATCACCACCACTACTGTCTCCACCATCACCACCACTACTACCTCTACCATCACCACCACTACAACGACCATCACCACCACTACCACCACCACTTCCACCATCACCACTACTACCTCCACCAATAATATTACCACCACCACCTCCACTACTACCACCATCACCACCACCACCACCACCAGCACCACCACCACTACTACTACTACTACCTCAAACCCTACCACCATCACTACCACCACCACCACCACTACTACTACTACCACCATCACTACCACCACCACCACCACCACCACCACTACTACTACTACCTCCAACCCTACCACCATCACTTCCACCACCACCACTACTACCACCACCATCACTACCATCACCACCACCACCACCACTACTACTACTACAACCTCCAACCCTACCACCATCACTACCACCACCACCACTACTACCACCACCACCACTACTACTACTACAACCTCCAACCCTACCACCATCACTACCACCACCACCACCACTACTACCACCACCACTACTACTACTACTACAACCTCCAACCCTACCACCATCACTATTCACCACCACCACCACTACTACCACCACCACTACTACTACTACAACCTCCAACCCTACCACCATCACTACCACCACCACTACTACTACTACTACTACTACCTCCAACCCTACCACCATCACTTCCACCACCACCACTACTACCACCACCATCACTACCATCACCACCACCACCACCACTACTACTACTACAACCTCCAACCCTACCACCATCACTACCACCACCACCACTACTACCACCACCACCACTACTACTACTACAACCTCCAACCCTACCACCATCACTACCACCACCACCACCACTACTACCACCACCACTACTACTACTACAACCTCCAACCCTACCACCATCACTACCACCACCACTACTACTACTACTACTACCTCCAACCCTTACACCATCACTTCCACCACCACCACTACTACCACCACCATCACTACCATCACCACCACCACCACCACTACTACTACTACAACCTCCAACCCTACCACCATCACTACCACCACCACCACTACTACCACCACCACCACTACTACTACTACAACCTCCAACCCTACCACCATCACTGCCACCACCACCACCACTACTACCACCACCACTACTACTACTACAACCTCCAACCCTACCACCATCACTACCACCACCACCACCACTACTACCACCACCACTACTACTATTACAACCTCCAACCCTACCACCATCACTACCACCACCACCACCACTACTACCACCACCACTACTACTACTACAACCTCCAACCCTACCACCATCACCACCACTACTATCTCTACCATCACCACCACTACTATCTCTACCATCACCACTACCACTATACCTACCACCAGCACCACCACCACCACCATCATTACTACCTCCACCACCACCATTACTACCTCCTCCACCACCACCACTACTACCATCACCACCACCACCACTACTATCTCCACCATCACCACCACTACTGTCTCCACCATCACCACCACTACTACCTCTACCATCACCACCACTACAACGACCATCACCACCACTACCACCACCACTTCCACCATCACCACTACTACCTCCACCAATAATATTACCACCACCACCTCCACTACTACCACCATCACTACCACCACCACCACCAGCACCACCACCACTACTACTACTACTACCTCCAACCCTACCACCATCACTACCACCACCACCACCACTACTACTACTACCACCATCACTACCACCACCACCACCACCACCACTACTACTACTACTACCTCCAACCCTACCACCATCACTTCCACCACCACCACTACTACCACCACCATCACTACCATCACCACCACCACCACCACTACTACTACTACAACCTCCAACCCTACCACCATCACTACCACCACCACCACTACTACCACCACCACCACTACTACTACTACAACCTCCAACCCTACCACCATCACTACCACCACCACCACTACTACCACCACCA